>NW_006399843.1:4515939-4667166 GCF_000299155.1 Elephantulus edwardii
TTTGGTTCCTGTGGACTTGGTTTAATTTTCCTCAGCTTCAGCTTGAACTTGCATATGAGTAGTTGGTGGTCTGTTCCACAGTCAGCTCCTGGCCTAGTTTTCACAGCTGATATTGAGCTTCTCCAGTTGTTCTTTCCACAGATGTAATCAATCTGATTCCTATGCATACCATCAGGTAAAATCCATGTATATAACCTGTGTTTATGTCTCTTAAATAAACATATTTGCAATGAATAAGTCATTGATTATGCCAAATTCAATCATTCTCTCTCCAGCTCCATTTCTGTCACCGAGTCCATGTTTTCCAACTGCTGAATCTTCTTCTCTGTTCCCAACTTTTGCATTCCAGTCACCCATTATTTTCAATGTGTCTTGATTGCATGTTCGATCAATCTCCGACTATATATTTCCTCCTCCTTGGCTCTGGTTGTTGGTGCCTATATCTGAAAGTGGTATTCAGTGGCCTTCCTTGTATGCATATGGATATTATCCTGTCACTCACAATATTGTACTTCAAGATGGTTTTCAGAGGATGTAAATTGTATTAGAGGGGCTAAACTCTAGAGATTCCCATGGAAGGAAATTGCCCATCTTGCTCCTACAGAGCAGCTCGTGGATTTGCACCACATGCCTTCAGGATTGCAGCATAGCTTCTTACCACTAAGCCACCAGAGGTGTTTTCTTTCTCTCCCTCCCCTCTCCTATCCTCTCCTCTCCTCTCCTCTCCTCTCCTCTCCTCCCCTCCCCTCCCCTTCCCTCTCCTTCCCTTCCCTTCTCTCTCTCTTTCTCTCTCTCTCTCTCACATACACACACACACACACACCCTCTTACCAAGCATTCAGTAGATTCAGTAGTTGTTCAAAGGTCTTGGTCCCAAACTGGGCAGCTGTGATCAGGGCCTGCTTAGTTAGGAGTGCACTAGCTAGTGTGGTGCAGTGAAGCCACTCCTGTGGCTACCCCATCTCCAGCTGGGAGCTATATTTCATGCTCGACAGCAGACATTGATTCTACCACGTGGGGACCCGTGTCTGCCCAGAGTTCACACAACTTAAGCTGAAAATGGACGTGGAACTTAGCACCCTGCCAAATGTATAAGCAGGCTTTCCGAAAATTGATCCCGTGCAGCCAGCTTGCATTTCTTTTGTAATATAGCATGAAAGACATGACTGTGTGGATTGTTTTATTGTTGCTACCCAACAGCTTGTTCCTTTCCTCTTTCTTTGAAAAGTTCAACTAGAGCTTTATGTCCTTGTGTATCCCTCTTTTGGAAAATATATACATAAGATAGTTTGTAGATGGAGTGTGGAGCTAGAATTTCACAGCACACGTTTTTCTGTATCTAAAGGGAAATGAAATTGGATTCAGAATTGTATTTGGAATTGACTTGAGCAAGGAAGGCTTCTTCCAGACTTGGCTCAATAATCTAGTTAATTCAAATCCATTTGAGGCACTTTCTTGAGAAACTGTGGCTTTGCAAGAGGGTGCTGTTAACACGGTGTGTAAGTATGTGTTTTGAGAACCAAAATGTTGTGGTCTGAGTTCTTAGTATGTGGTCTGTTAGGGAACTCTAGTGGCATATCATGTAGAGAATTATACAGCTAGCCCGAAAGGTATCCTGGTCTGGTGGTTCACTGAGCAGTCTCCTCCATGTGATTTACTGCTCCAGAAGAACCTGGGAAGTCAGCTACGTACTGGTTCTGACTCAATAGCTTTGATTTTTTTTTCCTTTTCCCAGTTCACATGGATCCCTTCTGTGAATACACATTTTAGATTCTAACTCCAAACTGCTAGTGTTACTCAGAAAGTGGACAGTTATTCCCTTAGTGCCTGCATTCTATTCCAGAGACCTACCTGCTAGTATGGTGCATGACATGTGGAGCTACTAACAGAAAGGTTGAAGGTTTGAATCCACTGACCACTCTATGAAGAAAGATGAACCATCCTTTTCCATAAAGATTTTTACCTGGGGAAACAGTGGCAGTTGGTTTGGATTTTTGAATTGTGGTTTTGGCAAAATGTATTGAATGTTTCCGGCATCTTGGACTACCAGAATCATAAATGCAAGTCACCTGGAGGAATTGCAGCCTGGGTGGTCCTTAGACACAAAAAAGGTGAAGTGTGTGAAACTAGGAGTAAAAACAGACAGCATGCTTGGAAAGGTATACAGTAAGCCACAGAGAGGGAGACACTCGACAAGGTAGATTGCAACAGCGGACTTGAACATTGCAGAGATCGTAAGGATGGTACAGGATAGGGCAAGATATTGGTCTGTTTTCCTCAGGTGGCTGTCGGACATAGTGGACTCAACAGCACCTAACAACGGCAGCCACAGTTCAGATCTTTCCTATATCACATGACTCACAAAAAGAAGGGAAAGGGAACCCTGGCAGCGCAACGATTTAGTGCTCAGCTGCTATGTAGGAGGTTGGTGGTTCAAACCCACGTAGCTGCTCTGCAGGAAATGAGCCTATTAATCTAGGGGTGCAGCCTAGAAAACCCTACGAGACAGGTCTCATCTGTGACATGCTGTCACTATGAGATGGAAGCAACACCCAACAACAGCACACAATTTCTCCGAGGTCAGCTGAGCTCGAGAGGAAATTGCAGTTGGAATAAAGTAACTTTAAGAACGGGAGGTGGGGAGACAGCATGTGCTCTCTGAGATTGGTTTACACCCCTGTCACTTAAGCGTGTGTAATTCTAGTGACTTACCGTGTTGATATCCATTACCTAGTAATTAATGCACTTTCTTCCACTCCTGTTTGAGATGTGTTATTAACTCCTCAAAACCGGCCTGCGGCTCCTGGTTTAGACTGCACCCAGTGGGTAGAAATCTTGTTTCTAACCAAAAATTGCAGAGCAATTTGATCCCGTTCCTTTTGTTGAAACACCGAGTTAATTATATTTAACCGCAAATGATAGTAAAGTTTCACTAACAGCATTTTTTGATCAATGGGAAATATTTAGCTTGTGTGAGATAGGGGAGCTGGGGCTCCAGGTCGGGGGTGGAGACTGAGGGCAGGGAACCAATTCCACATGAAAACGTTAATGGTGTGATTGAGCATAAGCTTTTTAATGGCGTTATTATGGGCTACTAAAGAGGCCTTTATTGCGTGAACTTGAAGGCGGAATGCAGATGTGCAGTGTGCCGGCTGAAGAACAGGGAAGACTCCCCGATGTTGTTTTTGGTTTTCTGCCTTTTACCCAGCTCCAGATTGCTTTGTGGAAAGAACAGACGACTTGGGAAGCCCGGGACGAGCTTGACCTAGTTGATAGCAAGCGTACACCAAAACCAGAAACTGGGGACAGTTGTTTATGAGGCTTAATGGGCAGCCAGCCAGACCTGTTTACCCACGTTACATGTGAGCAGATCATTTCAACTCGCCTTTATTGGTAGAACAATTAGGGCTGAACTGTCCCCGGTGTAAAATCGCTAGTGCAGATTGGATCCACATTAATAATGCAGAAAGGAAAGGAAAAGCTGTTCGCTTGGAAAATGGTAGAAGTTGAACTAGTGTTTGCTTTCCCCTGGCCACACCGGCAAGAGACTTGGTGGCGTAGTGGTTAAGCACTGAGATGCCTTCCAAATAGCTGGCAATTGGAATCCTCCAGGAGAGAAGTAAGGTTGCCTGCTTCTGTGAAGACTTGCAGGCTCTGAGACCTGATGACCCCGGTAGACATACTTGTCCTCTAGGGTAGCTGTGAGTCAGAATCGACTCGTGACAATGGGCTGGGCTACATCTCCAGTGGAGTGACTAAAAATTGACTTGAATTTTACCTCACACGTACCCATTCCATTGCCATCGAGTAGGATTGGATTCATAAATGACCCTGACCCTCTAGCAAGTTTTCAGGGGCTATAAATCTCATTAGAAGAGATTGCCCATCTTTCTCCTGCAAAGCAGCTGGTGGACTGCCTTTTGGTTAACAGATCACCTCATTAGCTGCTAGGCTTCCAGAGCTCCCTTTACTTTGCATAATGGAACCCAACAGCCTTTGAGTTGATTCTGACTCCTAATGACCCTCCATTAGGTTTCCAGACTACAAAGCTTCGTGGGAAGAGACTGCCCATCGTTATTCCAGGGTGAGGCTGCTGGATTCCAACTGCCAGCTTCGGGAGTTAACAGCCTGAGACATTACTCACTGCACTCCTGTGGCTCTAATATGATCCCTGATTGTTCTTTGGACTCTTGAATGCAGGAGAGATGCCTGGTTTTGTTCTGAGATGACCCTGGTCCTGGTCATTTCGTATTCTTGTTCTGGGCAGGATGGGAAATATTTGTCACAACCTTGTCTCATTTGTTTTTTTGACTGATGGCTTTGTCTAAAAGGTATGAAATTCATGTTTAGAACCTTTCCCTGCTTCTCAAATATCTTCATTTGTATGTGTCTCTAGTCCTTCACCTCTTTTATAGATCAAAAGCAAATTCCTTTTATATTTTTACATTGCTTTTCAGAACACTTGAACATTTGTCATCTCATTGGAAACCCACAGCAATCTGTAAGTGAGGTAATGTGTTGTCCTTTGATGGAAGAAGAAAATGAGGTTAGAAAGGTGAACCCAGCACCCCCATCCAAGGTCTATGCACTCTAAGCTCCAATCCCCTTAGAGGCTCAGAAAAATACCCTCTACTCTTGGATTCATTTTTATAAAAATCATTCTCCCCCTGTTAAAATTCTACTCATTCTTAAAAGTCGGCTTATGATCCTTTGATCACTCTCTGATGAAACCATCCAGCAAGACATATGTGGGACAAGTGGGACAACAGGTGCTAGACTTGGCAATGAACAACCACAAAGAAAAGTGGGAAAAGAAAAATGGCAGGTTTCATCCTTCTTTTGAAGGACAGCGGTGGTCAGAGGCTTCATGCAGAAGACGTGGGTTTGATTCCCACTCGTGCAATCCTGCACTGTCATCATCACCTGCCAGCAGAGACCTGTGTGTTGATGTGAAGCTACCAGGTTTCAGGAACTAGGAAGAAAGGGGGGAGCTCTGGTGGTCTAGGGGTAAACAGTTACACTGTTATCCCAGTGATAGGCGGTTCAAATCCACCAGCTATTCCAAAGGGTGGGTTTTTGAGTTGGTGTATGAGACATTTAGGAATTGGTTACAATTCTAATGGAGGGGGAGAGAGAGAGAAGGAAAGCCTGGCTGTCTAGTTCCTAGTGGTACAAACTCTGTGGGTTGCATAGGCTGGCTATACAGCTGATCGTACAGTTTACACATGGGGTTCCCATGAAACAGGAAAGTTAACAACAACATATCTTTATTTTCTACATTTAGGACATTTATAAACTCTAGAATTCTTCTGCATACTTTTTACATATAAAATTCTCTGCAAGGGACTTTGAGATCTATGTCTTTGCCTTATTTAACCATAAAGGGTAAAATCCCAGAAATGAACTGCCCAGATGTGAAAAAAGCTATAAAAATGCAGCTTGTGTTCCCACTGTTTGAACAATATCCAAGGATGAAAATAAAGTGAAGATTTTTGTTTTAATTTTTTTTTTTTAGAAATTATTCTTGAGAAAGGCAGGGTGAACCAATAGAAAGGTTTTGTTTGTTATTACTTGCTTTTCTATCTTTGAGTTGCTTCTTTGAATTTTATTTCTAAGTCTCTCTGGTTTGCCTGTTTTAAAAAACAACGAACTAAGAATATTAGTGGCAAAAAGAAAGCCTTTTTCTTTCATACTACAAGTTGGAAGCCATGGCTCAGAACCTTCTTGGGTGGTGGTGGGGGCAACCATTAAGTGTTTCTTTTAACACTGCTAAAAGCTTAATTGCATTAAAATAATTATTTGTGCTATAAATAAGGGCCTGGTAATCTGAGCTGATATTGGCATTGCATTGTATTTGCATTTAGAAAACCTCTGGTAGTATAATTAAAAAGAAAAGGCAGTAACTTGATCTTGCGATGCCTGACTGTCTATGAGAAGGTGCTCAAGAGGGAAACGGGAGAAACAGGAAAGGTAATTAATGAGGCTGGTTAAATGACACCAGTGCCAAAGGCTGCAGCAAATATTTTGTTCATATCATCTCATGCATCCCACACTACAGATTTGTCAGGCTGACATAACAAAGGAGGAAGCAGATATTCAGGAAGTTTAAACAGCATGTCCCAGAGACCAGAGCCCTTAAACAGCAGAGTCAGAATCTGAACATAAGTCTTTCTGCTTACTAACCTAGAGGTCAGCAGGTTGAATTCACCAGTGCCTCTGAGGGAGAAGGGTAATCTGCTCTCATTAGGATTCACAGCCTTGGAAATCTGATGGATGAATGGCATGAGTCAGGATCGACTTGATGGAGGTAGAATTTTCATTCTGGCTGCAAAGGCCATCCATCCGTCCACATTGCTTCTCAAAGGGGAGTGTAAAGGCATGTTATGAAATGAAATAACTTATTCCCCACCAGATGCACTAGTAAATTCTATTCCCTACTCACTCACTGTCCAATGTGGTAATCCATCTCTTTCAAATATCTCATCTCTTACTTCCCTTCAATCCGCAGTTCCATCTCTGCTCGTCCAGGTTGGGCTGTTGGAACTCCTTCCAAATTACTTTCACATCCTTATGGCAAATCTGAGGAGCTGCCATCAGAGTTGCCATCAAAGCCATCTTGCCTCACATGCTGTTTAAAGCCCATCACCTCTGCATTCCAAAGAAGCGTCGTTCCCCTGCAATTCCAGAAGCCAGCGCCTTCCCCCTCCACAACTACTCTGTCCTCATTGTGTTCTGGAATGATTCTTTTCTGTTCCACAATAGGTTCTCTAAGTACTCCTTGGCTGCATGTCAGGATATTATAGCTCGAGGATTGATCTCGGTATGTTCTTTTGTCTGGGTCTTTTATTTTGCCTTATATTGTTTATTCACAGATTTTTTTAGAAGATTGCACATTTTGTTTAATTATGTTGGAGACAGACTGGCATTTTAGCTGTTACAGTCTGTGGGAGAAGGGTTGATAGCAAAAATTATGTGGAGCTTAAATTACGTTTGGTGAAGGAAGTAGAAATGAATAAAGCTGTTTTACCATGAAAAGAAGGGGCCCTGGTGGCACATTTGGTTAAGTGCTCGGCTGCTAACCGAAAGGTCTGTGGTTCAAACCCAGCAGCTGCATCGTGGGAGAAAGATATGACACTTTGCTGCCATAAAGATGACAGCCTCGAAGACTTACTAGTCAGTGCTCCTCTGGCCTCAACAGCAATGGGGTGGGGGTTTGGGAAAAGTAAGATTGTCTTGTATCTTGGAATGTTTTCTTTTCCCCTTTCCATGGTTGGAAATGTAGTAAGTGCTGCAGTGTCTATTTTGTTTGCCTTTTACAAGTCTGACTGTTATAAAAAGGAAATTTGTATCTGTATTTGCAAATCTGAGCCTGGCAGCTGTGTTGTGAAGGCTTCATCTGGGATGGAAAGGAGATGCAAATGATGTTGAATAGTTTTCCCATGATGTTGTCGAGTTTTACTTTTTAAAAACACTGCTCATAGTAGCTCCAGCCTCCATGTAGAGTCTGTTGAGTTTTGTATTTTTTTTTTAAAGTCATAGGCAATTAAGTAACGTTAGCTCTCAAAAGCAGTGGGTGTGGGTTGAAACCTGCCTCCCTGGCTCACCCATCCCACCATCCGCCATCAGATGTGACACGGTTCCCTTCCCTGCTCTTATTACATTAGCCATGTTTTTGATTAGTGGAGGGGGGAAAAAATCCCCCACAAAACCACAAAGCTTTTTGTCTCCCGTGTCTGTCAAAATGTGGCTGATTTAATTTGAATGAAATTTTAATTAGAAAAATTCTGCCAAGATCCAGCCCTGATTTGAATATTTATAACTATGGTAAGAATCTCCACAAACCTGGACTCTAATTTGAATTGCTTCCCTGCACCCGGCCCCTCAGAGGACAATGGGAAGAGAATGGCAGGATAGTGCAAATTAGGATGTGGATGCACTGCTTCCGTCACAGCAAGTTCTCCAGTTGCATTTCCTTGCTTCAGAGTATGAGTTCTAATGTGTGATGTCATGTATGATGCTGAAAAAGCCAGAGTGTTACCATGATGGGGAGGAATCGAGGCGCAGATCATCCAGCTCCTGGTTCATTGTCCCTATTATGATGAGGCCTATGTTCTCACACTTCCCAGCTCTCTGATCTCTAAGCAGTTGCTATGGAGTCGACCTAGACTCTTGGTGGCTCCCTGTGTGTCATAGTAGAAGTGTAGTTTTTTCAGCAGAGTTTTATTGCCATCCCTTTATTCTGAGGTGCCTTTGGGTTGACTCCAGTTTCCAACTTTTCAGTAAGCAGTTGCATACCTTACCTATTGCATCAACTAGGGACCCCTCTGATGGCTTGAAAATAGTGAACAATTCCTTCCTACCTTTGAGAGTTCCCCAGACATGCAGATGCACAAGTAAGTACCTGTTAATGTTTCCATTCATCCATGCATCTGTTCACCAGTCATTAAGTGACTACTAGGGTCTGAACTAAGCCCTGAGGGCACCAAGAGTGAATAAAACCAGGAGCCAGAAAGGCCTTTGAAGACCACAAAGTGAGATACATGTCACTGTAAAAAAGACAAAAGCTGAGCCAACGGCCATCGAGTTGATTCCAACTCATAGCAATCTTATAGGACAGAGTAGAACTGCCCAGGGGTTCGGAGGCCATAAATCTTTACAGAAGCAAACTGCCTCATCTTTCTATTGTTGTTACTGTTGTTGTTGTTGTTGTTGTTGTTGTTATATACAGTTAAGTCAGAACTGACTCATAGCTGACCCTCTGGTGGGTTTTCAGAGGCAGTTAATCACATGAGAGGAGACTGCCTGTCTTTCTCTCACAGAACAACAGGTGGATTCAAACCATGTGTCTTCGAGTCTGCAGCGCAGCTTCTTACCATTAGGCCACCAGAGCTCCCTTGTCTTATCTTTCTGTGGGTTATAATTTCCTAATTTTTGGCTAGTATCCAAATGCCTAACTCATAGCACCACCATGGCTCCATTCACATTGTCCACTGCCATCAAGTTAATTCTGATTAACACTGAGTTAATTTTAACTAATAGCAACTCTTTATTAAGTACTCAAGGTGGTAAATTGAAAGGATATCACCCATTTCTCTACAAGACTGGCTTGTGGATTTAAACTACTGCCCTTTCAGTTAGCAGCCAGTAAGACAAATTGCATTGGGAAGTTCTGCTGTCAGAGACCTCTCCAGAGTACTGAGAAGCAATGATATCAGTTTAGAGACTAAGGTGCACCTGATCTTGGCCATGTTCTTTGCAATTACTTGCTATGCATCAGAGAGCTGGACAGTGACTAAGGATGACAAGAGAAGAATCGATGCCTTTAAATTGTGGTGCTGGAAAAGAGTCTTGAACATACCATACATGGACTACCAAGAAAACAGTAAGTCTGTCTTGGAGAGATGAAACCAAGTTTCTCCTTAGAGGCTAAGAGTTTTAAGCTCTATTTCATATACTTTGGGCACATGGCCAAGAGAGGCCAGTCCTTGGAGAAGGACATCATGCTCAGAAGGGTGGAGGGACAGTGCAGGAGAGGAAGACCCCAGATGAGATGGATTGATACAATAACTATGGCAATGGAAGTAGGTGTGCCAGTCATTGAAACTGGCTCAGGATAACATAGGCTTCAGAGCGGCTGTACATAGGGTCTCTATGAGTTGCAGTTGACTCAATAGCACATAACAACAACAACAATATTATGCACTATGCCCCCAGGGTGTATTACTCAAATTCACACTTATTGTTGTGGAGCCAGGTCAGCTCACAGTGATTCTCCATCTGGTTTCCAGTGCTGTGAATCTCAGTAAGAGGACACTGACCATCGTTCTCCCATGGAGAAAATAGTGGATTTTAACTGATAAAGAGGCATGGACTTTGAATTAGCATCCCAGTGCCCTAAGGACTATGCTGTCAGAACTTTCCAAAGCTATTGTTGTTGTTAAGTGCCTTCGAGTTGACTACAACTCATAGTGACACTATGAAGAGTAGATCTGAACCCTTCCCTATCTTTTCCTTCCTCATGAGCTCTGTCAGTCTCAAGCCTACCTTAAGAGTCACTGTATCAATCCATCTCATTGAAGGCCTTCCCCTTTTTTGAGTACTTTCCACCTTTCCAAAAATTATGTTCCTTCCCTAGTACTAGCCCCTCCTAATGACATGCCCAAATATGTTAGATGAAGTTTCACTGTCCTTTCCTCCAGGGAGCACCTTGGCTGCACCTTTTTCAACACACACTTGTTTGTCCTTTGAAAGTTCATGGGATACTCAACACTCTTCTCCAGCATCACAACACAGAGACATCAATTCTTCTTCTGGCATCCTTATTTATTATCCAACTTTCAGAAGCATAGCAAGTGACTGAAAAGGCCATGGCTTCGACCAGGCACACTTTAGTCTTCAAACTAACAGCTTCTTCAGCACTTTGGAGAGGAGACGTTACCAGTGCAATACTCCTTTTGATTTCCTGTCTGTTGGTGTCAAGGCTGTTGACTGTGGATCCAAGCAAGAGGAAGTCATTAACAACTTCTGTCTCTCTCCATTTATCAGGATGTTACCTATTGACCCAGTGGTAAGGATTTTTGTTTTCATGATGTTAAGATGTAACCCATATTCTAGACTGTAGTCTTTGATCCTTTGCAAGAAGTGTTTCAAGTTCTCACTTCCAGCAAGCAACATTGTGTCATCTACAAAACTCAGGTTGTTGATGAGTCTTCATTTGAACCTGATGCCACATTCTTTATCATAAAGACCAGCTTATCAAATAATTCATTCAGCATATAGATTGAATAGATATGGAGAAAGAACACAGGTCTGATGCACACCTTTCTTGATTTTAAACCATATAGTATTCCCTTGCTCTGTTCACATAACAGCCTCTTGGTCAAGGTATAGCTTTCTCATGAGCATGACCAAATGTTCTGGAATTCTCATTCTTCTCAATGCCAGCTATTGTTTGTTATGATCCACAATGTCAAGTACCTTTGCAATGTCACTTATACATAAAAAAGACATTCTTCTGGTATTCCTTACTTTCATATCCCTACTGCCATGACCTTTTCTAAATTCAGCTTGAACTTCTGGCAGTTCTTTGTCAATGTAAATGGTCTCCAGCAAGATTTTAGTAGTAGAATTATTAGATCTTGTTAAACTTTTTAAAAGTGTTTTTTAGGAAATGTGTGTCTTCTTCTCTCAGCAGACAGTCAGGCATGCTCCTCCCTGAGAAAGACTTGTAGCCCTTGGATTTAGTGCAGCATTGCCAGGCTAGGTCAAAGTTACTGCAGACCCAACAATCTAAATTTGGACTTGTATTGTCTGTGACTTGTTTACAGAGCTCTGGTGGCTTAATCTTCAGGGAGTTGTGCAGGTAACCCAAAGGCTACTCCTCTCTGGCAGTTCAAATCCACTGACAGAAGAAATGTGGACAGTCTCTTCCCATGTGATTTACAGCCTCAAAAACTGCCTCGAGGGTCAGCTAAGAGTCAGTTCCCAGGTGAAAATAAGTTTGAGGGTTTTGTTAGTTTAGAACAAGCAATCTTTTTTTTAAATTTTATTTTATTATTTTTGTGTGCGTGTACCGTCAAATCAGATCTGACTGGTACAGGAGGAGATTGTCCCTCCTTACCCGGCAGAGCATCTCGTGGATTCGAACCGTTCGCCTCTGGGATTGTAGTTGCAGCTCCTTGCCACTAGGCCACCAGAGCTCCCCTAGAACAAGCAATCTTAAAGCTCTTAGGTGCGTTACCTTTGTTAGTGTGTTTTAATGTAATGTTGTGTCCCACTAATTAGAGCAGTGGTTAACTAGACAGTAGAGTAATAGTGTGGTCTATTTTTAATCTAAATTAAAAATTGGATTGATTTATATATGTGTGTGTGTGTGTGTGTGTGTGTGTGTGTGTGTGTGTGTATGAGAGAGAAAGAGAACGCATGCCTTGGATGTCCTATGGGGAGGGTCACTGTGAGCAGGTTAGATGTGTGTATGTTTGTGTGTGTGTCCTTTTGAAGATTGCCTGGTGGTACTGTCCTTTTACAGCATCGCCAGAGCTGCAACTGAGAAGACCCTCAGAGAGGGTTTTGTTTCTCTGCATGGATTCTGCAGGCACATAGCATCTTGACACTGCCTGACTGATTGCTGTCAAGATTACTTACAAAGATTTTTTTTCCTAGAGAAGGCTCTATTTCCCCATTAAACACCAGCTATTTCTAAGTTACTTCAATTTCTTTTAGTTGTTGTTGGTATAGAGTGTCATAGGTTGTACAGGAAAAATTCTTTGCATATGACAGATTCATTTGTGAGGCTTTAGTGGGGGGAAAAATCTTCTGTGTTAGTGAATTTTGTCCCGATAAATCTTGTCAACAGGCACGGCTGTGACTCATGGAATGGGGGGCTCCTGTTCACAGGACTCAGGTGTCCTGCTGCACCTTGGTCCCCCAGCCCATTTCACAGTCACTGAGATGCACCCCCTGAACCCAAAGGCATGGAACAGCTCCCATTGACTGGCAAAGAGATTTTGAACATAGTGCCATTTGGGGGTTATGCAAAGTATCACATATTTTAAACTGTGCATGTATCATAAATAAACCAGGTCGCATTAATCAGCCAGTCTTTAGAAAAGGATCTCATGCTGGAGAACATAGAGGATCAGTGACAGAGAAGACGACTCTCAATGACATGGATTGACACAGTGACCACAGCAGTGGGGTTAAGCTCAGTGAAGGTCATGAGGATGGCGCAGGTTTGGACTGTTGTTCTTAGGGTCACTATGAGCCTTAACTGACTTGGTGGCACTTCACAGCAACAATAACATTAATGTTTTTGGAAACAGCCCAGCTGTCCAACCACAAATGAATGGATTGAGAAGTTGTGGTACATTTATTCACTGGAATACTATGCAGCACGCAGGAGCAATGATTTTGTAAATTACTACCTAACTTGGGAGCGACTGGAGATATTATGCTGAGTGAACTAACTCAGTCTCATGAGGACAAATACTGTATTCATGGATTATTGTAGAATGCGTATGAGAGTTTAAAGGGGGGGATGGAAGCAGAGGGATGAGCTGGTATCAATCTTGTTGTTGTTGTTAAGTGCTGTCAAGTCACAGGTGACTCATAGCGACCCTATGAAGGAAAGTTCTCAACGCTTGGGTGCCTTTCATCCTCTCTCCAGGTTCATAGGGTTTCCGGAGGCAAGCTATTATGGAAGTGGACGACACTCCTCCTTCCAAGCTTGTTTTCATTGGGGAGCTCCACCCCACTCTCCGTCCACATTGGGTAGCCAACCATTAACGCATTCAACACATCAGTGTCACAGTTCAGCCTCACAGCAACTACAGGTAACTGCTGAATGGCAACTTGTACACCAGGGCTATACGACCTAGAGGAATGTCTGAATGTCAATCATAGGGTTGCACAATTCAATGGGGAGTTGAAGGAAAGGGAAAGGATATTGTGTGAAAAACAATGTATTTGAACTTAATTTTTTTTTAAAAAAAATGTTTTTTTTACTAAGGTAAAAAAGAACTGCCATTGGGTTTTCTCCTTGTAGCACCAAAAACAATAAAATAAAGCACCATGATGCACCAACCCCACGTGGGGTTGTGCATCAGACCAGTGTGCTCCATAGGCGTTTCAGTGGCTGGTTTCCTTACGTAGCACACCAGGACTTTACTCCTAATTCATCTCATGACCACATTTAAGCTTCTACTGACAGACAGATGGTGGCTGCTTAGGAGATACATTGGCCAGGAATCACACCCAGCAGTTCCACATGGAAGATGAGAATTCTATCACTGACTGTGATGTGCTGTGGAGGCCTGATGTGTGTTACTATGATGCTGGAAAGCATACAATTGCTATTTTAATATCAGCAGGCTCATCCATGGCAAACAGGATTCAGGTGGCCATCTGACTGCTAAATTTAGCAAACCCTGTGAATCAAACCAGAGTGTTATCCATGACAGTAATCTTGAGGATGATACAGGACCCGGTAGCATTTTACTCCTTTGTACATGGGGCCATCATGTGTCAGAGCCAATTTAATAACAGCAACCACCAACAGAGAAACAGCAAAGGGTGTGAAGGGAGCTTTGATGGTCAAGTGGCAAGAAGCTGCACTGCAGTCCCAAAGGCACGCAGTTTGAATCCACCAATCACTTCATGGGAGATGGATGGACACTCTCCTCCTGTGTGATTAACTGTCTCTCAAAACCCACCAGACGATCATCTATGGATTGGTTCCGACTCTGGTAAACAACGACAGCAATGAAGGGAAAGAAAGAGCATGAAAATGTGCACTCAATAAGTGAAGTTCTCAGGAAAAAAAAGACCCTCTTCTGTGTGTTTTCCTATTGAAGGTGAGAGTACAACAATTAACTCTCACACCAGGTCCAACAAATAAGTCCTCACCTTTCAAGGATATAGTGGTTTCATCTGCTGGAGGACATTGTCTGAGTGGTGTCTGCACACACGTTGGGAAACCACGAATCTTTGTCCCTGCAGCTGCTGCCAAATAAAAGTCTACAGAGGTGTATTGGCAACTGAGATGGCTGGGTGAGGTCATGCCTTCATGGGAGATCTTTATTTCTCAGATTGACTGAATCCTTGAATACAAACTCTGATGTGCTGCGTTAACCATCTGGAGACATTTTACAGTTGTTGTCAGAAGGTTGACTGGGGTCTCTAACAACACGAGGAGTTGATGGAAGCTTAATAGAGTTTACCAGTTGCTGGTTTGTGAATGACAGCGCTGCAATAACCCTTGGCCCAAGAGATGGCGGCTATGTGTACTGTTTGAAGGAAGGTGGCAAGAAGTAGGATGTGAGTCATGCATAATATAACAATTTGGAAAGCAGTTGAATTGAGTACATCAACCTTAGGTGGGAAACTTCACCCTGGTGGTTCCATGCATGTCATAGCTTGATTCACCTGGCTGAAAGCTCTTTTGATTGTGAAGCATTGTATGTATATGAACCCCCATTCTTCAGTAAGCGGTGAGGTCTATTTCTGTATACTCCATGTGCTTGTTTGATTTTGGAGTCCCTGGATGGTGCAAAGAGTTTCCATCCTGCGCTATGAACCCCGAGGTGCCTCAGAAGAAACATGAAGCAGTGTGCTTTTGAGAAAGCAGCCACAGAAGACTCATGGAGCCTAGCCCTTCTCTGGCACAGTAAGGGTCATCATGAGCTACAAATGACCCGATGGTAACTGGTGCCTTTGCTGTTAGATCAACCAACACCAGGAGTAAGCTTCTATGGATTCAGCATGCGTGCCCCGGGACTCTGGCTAGTGAGGCTGTGTAACACCCCGAAGGAAGAGGCTCAGAACTTTGGTCATTATGTGCAAGTAGAGAAGCAAGTGGATACCTTAGTTTTCATGCCATTCGATATCGTGAAAAAAGCATTAGTCACACTCCTCGCATATCTGTACACCAAATTGTTTGCTTATATTTATAAACCAAACACATTTATATGTGTATATAAATATGAAAACACAGGAGAAAGGGAAGGAAGAAAAAGACAAGAATAATTAAAACAAGCATACTGTTTGAGAAAAAGAAATTGGATGCAACAATGCAGAAGCTGGTGAGTGGGTAGAGGAGGAAATGATGTGTGAATAAAGACAAGGGGATGATAAGAATGTGGGTGGGTGGTCAAACAACCACCAGATGCTGGGTTTGATGTTTGTAGATTTTTTGGGGTTTTGGAAAAAATATTGCATGGCTTAGTAAAACAGAGTCTAGTGAGCAGAAACTGTGAGGTAAGAACACAGCATCAGCAGATCAGAGTGAGTTCACCTATATACCTTCCTCAGCATCTGCAGATCAGAGTGAGTTCACACATACACCTTCCTCAAGATCTGCAGATCAGAGTGAGTTCACACATACACCTTCCTCGGCATCTGCAGATCAGAGTGAGTTCACACATAGACCTTCCTCGGCATCTGCAGATCAGAGTGAGTTCACACATACACCTTCCTCGAGATCTGCAGATCGGAGTGCGTTCACACATACACCTTCCTCGGCATCTGCAGATCGGAGTGAGTTCACACATACACCTTCCTCAAGATCTGCAGATCGGAGTGAGTTCACGCATATACCTTCCTCGGGTTCTGCAGATCAGTGTGAATTCATGCATATACCTTCCTCAAGATCTGCAGATCAGAGTGAGTTCACTCATTTATCTTCCTCAGGATCTGCAGATCAGAATGAGTTCATCCATATACCTTCTTGACCTCTGTAGAGCCCCAAAGAAGCTGCCAAGGCTGTTCCCAGTCGTGGGGACCCAGATCAAAGACCCAACCTGTCTTTTGTGAGGCTTACAGTGTTAGGGAGAATACTCAGTAACCTTTCAAAAGCAAAGGTAGTCTAGATCATACTCCAAATTAAATTCTACTCTGGCCGTAGCAAAGAGTTAAGACCAGGAGGTGGTTTCAAGTCAGGAAGAATGGTAGGTGACCTATAACTCTTGAAGCAGTTTCATCCACAATTGGTTGAATAATTCTATTTTACAAGGGATGAGGTGTCCAGTTTGCTGAATTTGTGAGAAACAGCCAATCTGTTCTGAAGTCCCATCTGCATCCTATGTCTGAGAACACCTAGTAGACTGTTGCTGTTGTATACCACAGAGTTGGAACAAACCCATATCTGACTTTCCAGTGGGTTCTCAGAGGCAGTAAATCACAAAGGAGGAGATTGCGATTGCCCATCCTTCTCCTGCAGAGCAGCTGGTGTCCTTAAATGGCATGCCTTCAAGATTGTAGTGCAGCTTCTTGCCACTAGGCCACCAGACTGCCCTCCTACTAGACTAGGAAGGATGAACACACAATGCCCCGCAATGTTCAGGAGGTGTTACGGATGTCTGCAAAAATTAATTTTCTTTCAGAATTACATCTTAAAGGTAAGAGATATCTGTAAATCTGCCCTGTTGATTTGTTTCTGTGTGCTTAATTTATGTGGTTTTTCTCTGTGGTCACTGGGATGAGGCCAGATTTATAAAGGCAGATACAGAAAATGCTTTCCAAATGTTTCCACTGCACCGTAAAAATATACCATTTACTTCTCAGTCTGTCAAGGAAAACTAGCCAGTCAACCTCTTACGAGGGTTGCATGTTCAATGAAAAATCAGCATGGAGCTATTTATCCTTTCCTGGTTATAGGTTTTTCAGGATGCTTGGAAGATTGTTCATGTTGTAGATTAGGGCTTCTAGGGTTTTTTCAAGCTTTTCTCTAATGAAGTTTATAGTCCTTGGTTTTAGTCCTAGATTCTTGATCCACTTTGAGTTGGTTTTTGTGTATGGTATGAGGTGTGGGTTTTGCTTGGGTTTTCTACAGATAGTTTTCCAATTTTGCCAACACCATTTGTTAAAAAGGCTGTAGTTTCCCCACTTAACTGATTTCATCTCCTTGTCAAAAATCAGTTGACCATAGGTAGAAGGGCTTATTTCCGGGTTCTCAATTCTATTCCATTGATCTATGTGTCTGTCATTATACCACGCTGTCTTAACCACCACAACAGTGTAGTAGGATTTGAAATCAGGGAGTGAGATGCCTCCTACCTTGTTTCTCTATTTGAGTAGTGCTTTGCTTATTCAGGGTCTCTTTCCATTCCAAATGAAATTGGAACTGCCTTTTCCATGTTGTTGAAGAGTGGAATTGGTATTTGTATTGGGATTGCATTGAAGGTGTATATTGCCTATGGTAGTATTGTCATTTTTATAATATTGAGTCTTCCTATCCATGAGCAAAGTATATTCTTCCATTTCTCCAGGTCTCTTTTTTGTTTTCTGTAGTAATGTTTTGTAATTTTCTTTGAATAGATCCTTTGTGTTTCTAGTTAGATTTACTCCCAGGTATATAATCTTGTGATTAGTTATTGTGATGGGTATGATTTTTCTTATCACCCATTCTGTATTCTCTTTGTCACTGTAGAGAAATCCAATTGATTTCTGTATGTTGAATCAAATCCGTATGCACTTCCAAAAACTTCTCCAACAGGGTAAAAAGGGAAGCCACAAACTGGGGAAAAATATTTGGTAATGACATATCTTATAAGAGACTTACACATGGAATGTATAGGATACACGAACACCACAACAAGATAAAGGTAAACAACCTAGTTGCAAAATGGGCACAGGATATGAACAGACACTTCACCAAAGAAGACATTCAGATGGTGAACAAACACATGAAGAAATGTTCAAAATCCCTAGCTCTATGAGAGATGCAAATCAAAACAACTATGAGTTATCATCTAACCCCAGTAACAATAGCAGAATTCAACAGAGCAGCAAACAACCAATGCTGGTGAGGTTGTGGAGAAACTGGAACACTTATTCACTGTTGATGGGAGTATAAAATGGCACACCCACTATGGAAGGCAGGATGGCACTTTCTCAAAAAGTTGGAAATAGAAATACCATTTGACTCAGCAATTCCACTACTGGGAATATACCCCAAAGAAACCAGATCTGCCACTCAAGCAAATATATGCACACCCATCTTTATTGCTGCTTTGTTCACAGTAGCAAAGAACTGGAAACAACCCAAGTGTCCACCAACAAACAAATGGCTTGAGAAGCTGTGGTATATTATCCAAAGGAATATTATGCAGCACTGAAAAACAATGGACTCATGAAATATTATGCAAAATGGTGACCCTGGAGGACATTATGCTGAGTGAAATATCTCAGTCACAAAAGGACAAAAACTGCATAATGCCACTGTTGTAAAACAGAACTGACATAGGGGTTGTGGAGAAACTACAAAAAGAGAGGATAAATAATGTGCACTACATTGAAACAGATGAAGGAGAGAACTGTATAAAAGGAGTATATGATTAGGTATTATTGGCATGACAATAATTCAGAATAAGACCTGCATAATAAAGTGGAATTGGGGGTGGGGGCCACTGTATAACAATGAAAGAATTTTTTTTCCCCAAAAAGAAAAGCAAAGTGGGGGTGGGAGGAGGAAAATGTGCAACAATGAATGAATGAATGGAAATCCATATTCTCTATAAACTTTCATTAAAATCTCAATTGAAAAAAATCAGCATACAAAGGGCCGGGAGAGTGATGTGCTTCGTGGAGTTTACCAGGAATGATAAGCTTGACGTAGGAAGATTGGAATTTACACTCCTGCTTCATCTTCTCCGAACTTCCCTGTAGACCACTCTTACTTGGCAACATGGTAGAGGTCATTGTCATGGTCACAAAACTTGATCACAATTGTATCGTGAGGTGTGATTCCGCCTCTTGGTCACAGATTGCATACTTAAGCATAGCTAGGGTTGGACTGTTTTTGCCACATTGGTGTTTCTTACACTCGTGGTGGAATAGACCCAGGTTTGGGCTCATGGCCACATGGGGTGATTTCAAAGGCATCAGCTCATGGATCCTCCATCTGTCCCCATCTGTGCCTCCATCACCACGCTACCTTCTCCCCCCTCCTATTTGTCCCGGAATCCCCTCATTACACTGATTTCTCTAGATCAAGGAAGAAGGCAGACCAGGTTGTCCTTAATAAGGACCCTCCCAAGGTCATCTAGAAGAAGGAGCCGCACGTTTTTCTTCCAGTTTGTCATCAGGAACAACCTTGAAGGCGGAGGTAGCTGAGATCCCATGGCGGAGGTTAGGCTGACCTGGGTGGGGGAAGGCAGGTCTAGCGGCAAGGATTTGAAAGCATCCTGGCAGTAGCCAAGGCAGCGCTGCCCTCCCACATCCCACATCTCTGCATTTCCAGATTCCGACCTTTTATCTCTGTGTCTTTTCTGAGTTATCTCCCTACCTTCGCTCCCTCATATCCTCCCTTCACTCACTCAACAGAGATGCCTAAGCAGCAGTAAAAGAATTCACTCACAGAGAATGGGTGGGAGGAATACTATTTTAGAAAAGTAACTACAAAAATGGACAGCTCAGCTCTAAAAAGAAGTGCCCTGAAGACTGCGTGGGATTGAAGACTCAGGAAACAAGCATGAGACAGTGCAGATGGAATAAATGCAGAGCCAGGCTGCGCGTGTGAGGTCCCGTCATTTTCCCGCCCCTTTCTCTCTGTGTCTCTGTAGCGAAGGGAAAATAAAAGAGGGGGAAACAGAGCATGAGCTTGAGAGCAGCGAGGAATCAAGTAGACAGGCACCAGTGGGGAAAAAGGCCTGGGAGAGAGGCACGCAGAGCGGGAAACACTCTTACTGTACCACACATCTAGTGAGTAGGTATGTGGCTAGCAATCCTGCTGCAGATGTTGTTAATCAGGAGTTTTCTGTAAAATGGGCTTGCAAGAAAGCAAGATGACCTCGTCTTCTCTTGCCTTTCTCCTGTTCCAGAGAAGAATGCTGCCCTGAGCCACCAGTTCTTCCAAATTCACCCTCTCTGATTGTTGTTAGGTGCCATCAGATTGACTACAACTGAAAGCGACCCTATGAACAGCAGATCTGAGCCTTGCAGTCTCCTACATCACCCTTACCATCTCTGATATGGTGGTGCCCACTGTACTGTCACTGCGTCAGTCCATCTGGTTGAGGGTCTTCGTCTCCTTCTCTGACCCTCCATATTTCCCAGCATGATGGCCCCTCTTGAAAACATGCCCAAAGTATGTGAGATAGACTTCCTCTATCCCTTGCCTCAGGACTGTTTCTTAACATATGCCCCAGCTTCTTGCTTTAGAAATGATTGGGAATTCAGGTCCCTGTTTCATTAGAAGGAAGATGGGGACATGGGTTACCTTGAAATGTGGTAATGCATTAAGGCTGAGTGGGCCTCGTCTGCTTCCTATTCTTGGGCCTGATGAAGCTCCGTCCTCTTGGAGGCCCATGGACAAATTTTCCTATACTCCTTTTGTGGCAGTTTCTTTAAAAAACCACCTGGTGAATGTGGATAACCAAAGCAAGACTGCCTTCTGGGGGACAGGAGGAAGAGCTGAGGAAAACAGGCTAATTCCTGCCCCAGGGACTCAGAACATGTAATTTTGTGGGATTTCTAAAGAGAAGCGTGGAGGACCTGGGATTGGAGGTCCAAGGTAGTGACTGGAAGTGGCATAGAAGACTACAGAGAGATCCTGGCATCTCAGGACAGCTGGCTTGAAGCACTAAAGTGTTTTTAATTTGCATCATGTCAGTTACCTTCTGCTAATACCTGGTGAAGATCCATCCATCTGTGACTTAAAGATCAGTGCTTGAGTAACAAGCGGGACAGCAGAGGCTAGAGCTGCCTTGTGTTGGCTTGAGAGAGTGCCAGTAGGACATACCTTGCCCTGACTCCACTTTCACTTACATTACATTATTGTTGTTGTTATTATGTGCTGTTCAGTCACCCAGGATTCATAGAGACCCTTTGTATAATAGCTCTGAACCCTGCTCTATTCTGAACCACTCTCGCCGCCTCTAATATATCTAACTCCATTGCCACAGTTACCATGTCAATCCATCTCATCTGGGGTCTTCCTCTCTTGTGCTGTCCCTCCACCATTCAGAGCATAATGTCCTTCTCCAAAGACTGGTTCCTCCTGGCCACATGCCCAAAGTATGTGAGACAGAGTTTCAAAATCCTTGCCTCCAAGGAGAAACTTGGTTTCACCCTCTCCAAGACAGATCCGTTTGTTCTCCTGGCAGTCCATTGTGTGTGCAATACTCTTCTCTAGCACCACAGTTCAAAGGCTTCAATTCTTCTTCTATCATCCTTAGTCATTGTCCAGCTCTCTGATGCATAGCAAGTAACTCTGAAGACTATGGCTTGGATCAGACACACCTTAGTCTCTAAACTGTTATCATTACTCTTTAGTACTTTGAAGTAGTCCTTAACAGCAAATTTCCCCAATGTAATTTGTCTTTGATTTCCTGACTACTGATGCCAACAAAGAGTGTTTATTATGACCCAGTGGTGAGAATCTGTCTTCTTGATGTTTAGCTTCAATCCATGTTCAACACTACAGTCGTTGACCTTCTGCAGCAAACACTTCAGGTCCTCCTCAGTTTCAGCAAACAAAGTTGTATCATCTGCATAACACAGGTTGTTGAATCTTCCTTCACTCTTGATGCCTTATTCTTCCCACATTACATTAGGGGCATGAAATTTCATGATGTGAATACCATTAATACCACAGAAGTTGACAAGTGCTGCAAATTAGATTTTCCCTCTCTAAGGGTCGCTATGAGTCACAAGCGACTCGACGGCACATAGTAAGAAACAACAACAAGAGCTGGTTAGTATTTCCCATTGTACCTCCTATGCGTACTAGGGATATTGTTGCTGATGTTAGATGGATCTTAGCTGAAAGCAGAGAATACCAGAAGAATGTCTATCTGTGTTTCATTGATTATGCAAAGGCATTTGACTACGTGGATCATAACAAACTGTGGCTGACTCTGAGAAGAATGGGAATCCCAGAACATTTAATCATGCTAATGCGAAACCTATACTTGGACCAAGAGGCAGTCATCAGAACAGAGCAGGGCAACACTGCATGGTTCAAAATCGGAAAGGGTGTACGTCAGGGATGTGTCCTGTCTCCATACCTTTTCAACATGTATGCAGAGCAGATTATTCTAGAGGCTGGGCTCTATGAGGAGAAGTGTGGCGTTAGGATTGGTGGACGATCTATCAACAATCTGCGTTATGCAGATAACACAACCCTGCTTGCTGAAACTGAGGAGGACCTCATGCACTTACTGCAGAGGGTCAAGGACTGCAGCCTTCAATATGGACTGAGGCTCAATGTCCAGAAGACAAAAATTCTCACCACTGGACCAATCGGTAGCATCAGGATGGATGGTGAAGAGATTGAGATTGTTCACAGCTTCAGTTTGCTCGGCTCCACGGTCAACACTCTTGGCACCAGTAGCCAGGAAATAAAAAAAACGTATTGCGATGGGAAAGTCTGAGATTAGGGACCTCCCTAAAGTACTCAAGAGCAACGGTGTCTCTCTGGAGACTAAGGTGCGCCTGATACAGGCCATGGTTTTTGCAATCACTTGTTATGCATCAGAAAATTGGACAATGACTAGGGAGGATAGAAGGAGAATTGACGCCTTTGAGCTGTGATGCTGGAGAAGAGTATTGAATGTACCATGGACTGCCAAGAAAACAAATAGATTTATCCTAGAGAGGGTTAAACCAGGCTGCTCCTTGGAAGCAAAGATTCTGGGGCTTCGCCTGACATACTTTGGACATGTTGTAACGAGGGACAGGTCTTTAGAGAGGGGCATCATGCTGGGCAGAGGGGAGGAACAGCGCAGGAGGGGAAGACCCTCTATGAGATGGATTGATTCAGTGACTGGGGTAATTGGGATGGCTGTGTCGGAGGCAATGAGATTGGCACAGGATAGAGCAGGGTTTAGGGCTGTTGTACATAGGGTCGCTATGAGTCACAAACGACTCGACAGCACATAACAACAACAACACCTCCTATGCAGTGTAAAGAGACTGTATCATATGTTTTAAAACTGTATACTCATTTTAAACACCATTTGGTGGTGTTCCCATGCTCTTAGGTTCTACTGAGTTGACTTAGACATAGTGAACTAGTGAACCCATGGACCTTAGGGCACAATGTTGCCCCCTCCAGCTCTGTGCCTGCTGGTGTTTGGCTCCTATTCGTATTGTTCTCCTGAGCCATTTTCCCCTGCAAGTAGGTCAGTCTTCGTTGTCTGTCTTAGTCTGGAAGATCCAATGAAATCTGTCTGCCATGGGCCTGCCTGCTGGTATTTGAAATACCGGTGGCATAGTTCCCAACATCACAGCCCCATATGAGCCATCACAATATGACAAATGGATAGACAAGTGGAACCAAGTCATTTCCAGTTCATGGCAGCCTCATGTGCGTCCAAGAAAAACCATGCTAAATACAGTTTTCTGTGGCTGATTCTTTTGGAAGTCATTTCCAAACCTTATTTTCCTAGTTCTGTATGTATGTTCCCAAATCTCTAACCTTTTTGAACATGTTACCCATTTGTTTTCAATTATTTCAGAACCTCATCCAAGAGTGTATGTTTATGCATGTACCCTCCCTCCCGTCAACTTGTTGATTCCTAAGTAAAGAATTCACCGTCCTTTAGCTCTGCTGTAAAATGAGAGCACATTTCCATTTTCAGGGTTTGTTTAAGAATTTTGCAACAAGTTGGAGGAAATCGTGTCTGCTCAGCTAAGCAATTTGGTGTCTGTTGATAGCCAAACAGCCTGGAAAATTATCTTCGCCTCAGCTCACCCACTGTGTGAGGGAATGATGCTGACAGGCATCCTGCTTCCAAAGGCCTATTGTGTGGCGCTCAGCGGCCCGGTGGTGAAGGAGAGGCAGGTATATGATTTAGCCATCTCTTGCTCTGTCTGCTTTGCTTAATAAATGGAGGCTGCCAGACAGCATTTATGTGGCTTTTCTATCAACACTTGGGTCGTTTCTTCTCTCCCATCCCTCGGGGATGGGAGCTCTGACAGAGTGTGGCCAGTCACCAGTAAGATTGTAAAAAAAGCCTCTGGCAAACCACATGGAACTTTCTAGAAATATGAGGATGTTCAAAACTTCTTCAGCATGAAATTTCACGATTTCTTTTGCCTTTTAAATTATAGCTCTTAAAATGTGGAGTTCCTTGGCTTCTGTGGCGGTATGGCTTTAAGAGGCATCTTAGGAAAGAGGGAAAAGTGTGTTATTTATATTTGCGAGTCAAAGATCTTAGAAATGAGCAAGGTAGGGATGGTGTTGGCTGAGGTCAGCCCACAGAACAGGAATCTAAGTGCTCAGAAGACACCAAGAGCAGCAGTGTCTGCCTCTGTCATGGCTTCTGTCCCTTCTCCTCTCCCTACTGCTGTTCACTGAGCGTGGATGTGGCTGAGCAGAACGTTCTACACCCTTCCCACTTCATCTGATGCACATTGAACATCTGCTGGAGACAGGTATTGCCAAACACCTGGAAGATGCAAGGAAGAGTGGAATATCGCCCTTGTCTCAAAGATGCTAAGTCTCGTTCTAGACATAAAGCAAACCTTCAGAAAGAGTGAGTGATGTGCTCTGAGACTGCAGGATAGAATAAAGCGTATTTGTCTGAGAGTTAATCCATTGCCGTCTGCTTGATTCTGACTCTACATGGAACTGCCCATAGGGTTTCCAGAGCAGTAATCTTGTGGAAGAAAAATAGCACCTCTGCTCTGAAGATCTACTGGTGGATTTGACCCACCACTCTTCCCTTCAGCAACCACCACATTACCACAGTACCTTTGTTTAAGGCTTATGACTATCCTGAAGAGCTTCTCAGGGATGCATTGTGCTCATGTTAAACCTGTACAAAGACCAAGAAGCAGTTGATTGAATAGAACAAGGGAATATGGCATGGTTTGAAATCAGGAAAGATACGTGTCAGGGTTGCATCCGTTTAATATACCTATTCAGTCCATGTTCCTCCAGTCCTGACACCATATTCTTCATAGCATTCAGCTTCTTGAGTAATTTGTTCAGCACACAGATTGAATAGATATGGAACAAGGATATGGCCCATACGCATGTTGTTGTTATGTGCTGTTGAGTCACTTGCCACTCATAACAATCCTATGTTCAAGAGCCCTAAGCCCTGCCAACCTTATTGTCTCTGGCACAGCCACCCCCTTTACCCCAGTTACTGAATCGATCATCTCATCAAGGGTCTTCCTCTCTTGTGCTGTCCTTCCACCCTCCCAAACATGATGTCCCTTCCCAAGGACCGGATCAGACAAAGCTTCAAAATCTTTGCCTCCAAGAAGCAGCCTGGGTTCACCCTCTCCAGGATGAACCTATTTGTTCTCCTAGCAGTCCATGGTGTATTCAACACTCCTCTCCAGCACCACAGCTCAAAGGCATCAATTCTCTATCATCCTTAGTCATTGTCCAGCTTTCTGATGCATAAAAAGCAATTGTGAAAACTATGACCTGGATCAGGTACACCTTAGTCTCCAGACTGATGTTGTTGCTCTTCAAAACTTTGGAGAGATCCCTGAAAGCTGATTTTCCCCATGCAATTTGTCTCTTGATTTCCTGGATGCTGGCACCAAGAATGTTGATTGTGGAGCCAAGCAAACTAAAACTGTTAACAATTACAATCTCTTTATCATCCATAATGATGCTGCCAGTTGGCTCTGTGGTGGGAATCTTTGTTTTCTTAATGTTGAGCTTCAATCCCTATTGAAGGCTGCAGTCCTTGACCTTCTGAAGCAAGCACTTCAGTTCCTCCTCAGTTTCAGGAAGCAGGCCCATATGCATACCCACCTTAATTTTAAACCATATAATGTTCTCTTGCTCTGTTTGCACAACAGTCTCTTGGTCTAGAGATAAGTTTTGCATGAGTACAATTAAGTGTTCTGAGATTCTCATTCTTCTCAATATTACCCAAAATTTGTAATGATTCTCAGTCAACTGCCTTTATATAGTCAATAAAGTACAAATAGACGTTCCTCTGGTATTCTCTGCTTTCAACCAGGGCCAATTTGACATCAGCAATGATATCCCTAGTGCCATGGCATTTTCTACACTCAGCTTGAGCTTCTGGAAGTTCCCTGTCTATGTACTATTCTAGCCATTTTTTAATTCTCTTTAACAATATTTTTTGCATATTATATTGTTCTATAATTTCCACATTCTATGGATCATCTTTCTTGGGAATGAGAACGAACATGGATCTCTTCGAAGTCAGTCAGCCACACAGTTGTTCTCCAAATTTCCTGGCATAGACTGGTACAAAAGTCCAGGCCCACATGCAGTTTTCAGTTGAACCACTCAATTGGTATCTCATCTATTCCTGGGGCCTTATTTTTTTTTTTTGCCAGTGCCTTCAGTGCAATTTGAACTTCTTCCTTCATCACCATTGGCCCTTGAGCATCTGATACTTCCCAAACTTTTTCAGTGTCAAGAAATATCTTTGTATCAGGATTGGAGGAAGACTCATCAATAAGTTTATGCAGATGACATAATCTTGCTTGCTGAAAGTGAGGAGACTTTGAAGTGCTTGATGCAAAAGATCAAAGGTGACAGCCTTTAACATTAAGAAAACGAAAATTCTCAACACTAAACTGATAAGCAACTTCATGATTGATGGAGAAAAGAGCGACATTGCCAATGACATCATCTTCCTTGGGTCTACAACCTCCACCTGAGGTACCAGCACTCAGGAGATCAGGAGATGTATACATTGGGGAAGTCTGAAGTCAAGGACTTCTCCAAATTACTGAGGAGCAATGATTTCAGTTTGAAGACTAAGGTGTGCTTGATTCAGGCCATGGTCTTTCGGTTACTCTCTATGCATCATAGAGCAGTGAGCATGACAGAAGAATTGATGCCTTTGAGCTGTGGTGATGGAGAAGAATACTGAATATCCAAAGGACGGGCAAAAGAACAAAGAGAACGACTTGGAGAAAGTGCAGCCGAAGTGATTCTTTGAGGCAAAGATGACAAAGCTTTGTCTCACAATTTTGATCATGTTGCTAAGAGAGGCGATTCCTTGGAGAGGGACATCATGCTTGGAAAGATGGAGCATTGGTGAAAGAAAGGAACACTTTCAACCAAGTGGACTGACAAAATGACTGCAGCAGAGGGCTTGAAGATCACAGACTGTGAGAATGGCACAGGATAGGCCAAGGTTCAGATCTGTTGTTCATAGTGTCACTGTGAGTTGTACTCGATTCAACAACACCGAACAGCAACATTCAGTCTGTATGCTGAGCAATTTGAGAAGCTGAATTATGAAGCTTTGTTATTAATATGAGGAGAAGTGTGTCATCAAGATCAGGGGAAGACTCAATCTTATACAGTTGACACGAGCTTACTTGCAGAAAGTGAAGAAAATGTGATGCACTTACTAAAGAAGATCAAGACTACAGAGTCTCCAATAGATTACATCTCAACATCACGAAAGCAAATATACTTACAGGTAGACGATAGGGAGCTTTGCTGGTCTAGCAGTAAGGAGTTGCACTGCCAACATAAAGGCATATGGTTTAAATCCACTGGATCTTTCATGGGAGAAAGAGAGACATTCTCCTTTCATGCAATTTACAACCTTTGAAATTCCAGCTATGAGTTGGTTCTGGCTCTACAACACATTGTTTGTTGTTGTTGTTGTTCAGTACCGTTGAGTCGTAGGCAACTCATAGTGACCCTATGAATGAAAGTCCTCGACACTTGCGTGCGTGACTTTCATTCTTTCTCCAGGTTCATAGGGTTTCCAGAGGCAAGCTATTTATGAAAGTGAATGCCACTCCTACTTCCAACAACAACATGTATCTACACAAACAGACCAATAGGATAGATAGATGGGGGGGAAACTGAAGTCATCATTGATTTCATTTTAAAAGGCTCCACAGTCAACACCATGGTAGCAATAGTTAAGAAATCAAAAGACGCATTGCATTAGGAAAATCTAAAAACTTCTTTGAAGTTCTAAAGAGCCAGGATGTCAGTTTAAAAACCAAAGTAGTGGATTAGGCCATCCAAGTCAAGGTATTTTCAATTGCTTTAGGATAGGTCTTAAAATAGTCTTTTTGAGGATAAATGTGGTATCATTCCTTTTCAAGATGTCACTCCAGGCGTAGTAAGCCATATTCCAATTGCTGTTATGTGCCGTCAAGTTGGAACTCATAGCTGACCCTCCAGCAGTTTTTCAGAGGCTGTAAATCATACAGGAGGAGACTGTCTATCTTTCTCCCACAGAGCAACTAACTGGCAGATTTGAACTGCCTGTGTTAGTGTTGGCAACACAACTCCTTACTCACTAGACTACCAGACTTACTCACTAGACTCCCTACAGTAAGCCATATGATTGTTAAATTTAAAATCATCAGTCCATTTCAGCTCATTAATCCCTGCGATCTCTATCTTTAAATGTTCTAGTTCATTTTTACAGCTTCTGATTTTCCCAGAATCATACTTAGGACAGCTCACATTCTGTTCAGTAATAAATGCTTGTGGCTATTTCTTCTCATTTTGAGTTGTGCCACTTTGGCAAATGAAGGTCCCAAAAGTTGAAAGTTTTCCTTCCTCCATGGCATTAAAGTCCACCCTACTTTGAGGAGGGAGCCCACCTCTGTCATATTTTGAGTGCCTTCCAGCCTGAGGCTCCTCTCTGGCAGTGTATCAGACCATGGTAGGAGGCAAAGGCTCAAAGGCTACAGGGCAGAGTTTTTCTTAGTATAAGTCTTGTTGCTAAAAGAATTCCAAGCCATTCTGTGCCGTGATCTTCAAAAAGTCTTATGTCTAGGAGCCTAACCCCAGGCATGGCCTGCCTACAGCAAACACTAGACTCTGGTAAATATGAACGTAACACGTGAATGCACGTTGCAACAACAGATTTTTCTGTAGAGTTGCTAGTAGTTCTTTCTGTTCTCCCTGTAAGCAAAAGCAGTAAGTACCTGTATTACAAAAAAAAAAAAAAATAGAATAAATCCATCTTCTGTTTGCGGTCCTGCTGTGTTATTAGCGGCATCACAGTGCAAAACACTCATTAGCTGTGCGATGTTGAATAATTCACTTCACCTCTCTAAGCTTCAGTCTTCTTATCTGTAAAATGGGCTTAAAAGTAGCCCTCTGTGGAAGGAGCTTCTGAAACTTATTCCTGGTGTATCTAAGAATTGTGCTGGCTCTCAGAGATAATTGATGGGAGATGTGAGTGTTTTGTAAAGGATGTTGATAACAGGATCCCATTGAGTCAATTCTCACAGCAAACCATGTGACACAGGGTAAAATTGCAGCTTGGGGTTTTCTAAGATGTAATCTTGATGGGCGCAGGTAGCCAGCTCTTTCTCCTTGGAGCTGCTGAGAGCTCAGAAGCAAAATTTTCATTAGCATCCAAGCACTGAAAGCATCGAACCACTGGGGCCCTTGTCTGGGATGGGAGCTTCAATAAGACCACGGCGTTTCTCTTTACCACCTGCTACAGCTTCACACTAGATGTAATTAGCCCTGATATGAAATTAGCAAACTATATTGTTCTGTATGGGCTCCTTCATCATTTTCTATTTGACTAGGAGGATTCATGTGAAAGAACGGACTCCCTACTAAAGAAGGGGGCCATGAGGTGTGGTCTGGGGTGCGGTGTGGGAGTGTCCAGCATGGGCTCTTGAGCACCTCATGTTTCGAGGCTGCCCCACTCTCCTGCTGCTCAGCTCCTCATTTGAGCCTCCCCTTGGGATTTAGTCCTTGTGGTCTTGGCATATACAGATGCTGGGCCTGAGGACCTGTGTGCCTGAGCGGGCCTGCAACCAAAGGACCATACTGTCCCTAGGAAAGGAACTCGGCCCATAGTTTTATTCCTGAGGATTTCCCACCCTCCCTGTATCCACCAGAAATCCAACTAAGTCTCAGAAAGACTCAAGTGTCTTTCCTGGTGATGAGTGCTTGGCCTAGCCAAACGTTCGGACTCCGAAGATTTCATTCCATTGACAGCTAGCCACTCGGCATTAGACAGAGGCACTCCAACTTTATTTTTTACACACTGACCTGCAGCGTTTAAAAAATCTGTAAAGGAGACCACTTAATCACTTCTGTTTCAAAAAGTATTCCTTGAAATAAGTCCCAGGGGTCCATCTGGAATGCATGTGTCTAAGTAGCTTTTACATAAACCCAAGGGAGAGAAAAGAAGACAACAAATGGAGACAACAGTTTCTAGTGCCTCGATTTTCTTAAAACTCTTGTTATAATAATGTCATTTGGTAAAACACAGCTTAAGATCCTCTGAGTCAGTCATAACTTTTCCCTTAGGTCCACGGGGATTGCCTCACACCTGAAGAAGCCTCAAGCACTTTGACTGTATGCACCACCGCCCCCCACCCCATTGGGAAGTAAACACCTTGATAGCAGCATAGTCTTTCTCAGAGCCTACTTTCCCATCTACCTGTCTGTGGAGTTGCTAACTTGCCCACAGATGATGAGCACTGCAGTAGAGAAGCACTGTAGCTCGGCTTCCAGAATCTTCTCCTGCAGGCGCAGTGAAGCAGGCCTGCTAACTCACTCACGTCGCCTGTTGGACTCGCCCTCGTGTTCATATTCTTCTCTTCCTCTCACCCCAATGTGTTTAACAGCTATCTGGTACCTTTGTTGTTTTTAAACCTGATAGATAGTAGCCATGAATTAGAATCGACTCTATGGCAGTTGTTGTTGTTTGTTAGCTAGTTTTAATCTTTATACATTCATATTCCCCAATTCCTGAGCCTTTGGGTTTGTTTGAATCACTGACCAAGTGCTTAACCACTGTATCACCAAGACTCCACATTGACCTCTGAAAGGAATAGTTGATTTTTTTCCCCCTTTAGGAACACATGGCTGTCATACTGATCAAAATTAGAAGCCTCTATTTTCTGTTTCAAAATCATTTTGCATGCAAAGAGGGTTTAAAAAAAAAAAAAGAAACCAAAAGAAAACAAGCAAAAATAAAACCTCTTGTGTCACAGTTATGAAATGCAGTTGTTGTTGTTATGTACTATTGGACTGACTCGTAACTGACCCTCTAGCTGGTCTTCAGAGGCTGCAGATCATGTGGGAGGAGATTGCCCATCTCTGTCCCACAGAGCAGCTGGTGGATTTGAACCGCATGCCTTTGGGTTGGCAGCACAGCTTTACCACTAGAGGATGAAAGCTCAAATGAGAAGTGTAGTAGTCTGCTCAAATAATGGAAACATTCCAGCCAAATCAGTGCTTTCACAAATACCGTGATAAGCTTGTCTTTGTGTGCGCCTTGTGAATGCTTATCTGTTAACAGCTCATGGTTTTTTATATTACTTTTCTCTTTACCCAATTTATCTATGTTTATTAATTTTTTTCTTCTCCCCTCTCCCTCCCTTTGCATCCCTGTTAACCCTCCAAGATAGAGCCTTGTCTGTGTGTCAGCCTTTCCTTAGCTTTATCTTATACCACAATTGTCCTTTTGTGACTGACTTGTGTCTCTCAGTACAATTTGTTCTCGATTCATCCATGTAGTGCAACATTTCTCAAAATCTAGGTCAGTTATCCTCAATACTCCATTGTTTTCATGTGCCACAGCTTCTTCAGCCACCTTGTACTTGTTTTTTCTGCCTTATATTGCAGTTATTGAAATCTTTGGGTGCTACACAAAAGAGTCCTGGTAGTACAGTAGTTGGGTGCTCAGCTGCTAACTGAAAGGTTGGCAGTTCAAACCCACCAGCTACTCTGAGGGAGAAAAGTGTAGCCACCTGCTTCCCAACAGATTTCTGTAAAGATTTAGGCTTGGAAACTCTATGGGGCAGTTCTCTTCTCTCCTATAGAGTCATTAGGAGTCAAAATGACCTTGAAAACAACAGATTTTAGTTTCATCTTGAGTGCTGCCAACGGTTAACACACTTGATTACCAGCTGAAAAGCTGAAGGTTCAAATCTATGCAGGGTGCCTCAGAATAAAGGCCTGGTGGTACATTGCCAAAACAGGAGTCACTGAAAACATTGCGGAGCACAGCTCTAGTCTAACCCACTTGGTGCTGTTATGAGCCAGAGTCAACTGGACAGCAATTAGGTTTCCTTTTGCTTGTCCTTCCCTCCTGTCATCCTGTTCTGGCTGAAGCACCATTGCCATGTCACAATGAAGAGCTTAGAGACCAGATTCTCGCCATCTGCCGTGTGGGCCCAGCAATTCCCTCTCCACCGGAGCTCTGCCTCACTCTCGGGGGTTGTTCTGGGCATTTCCATTGAAAGCAGTTTAAAACACATATTTTTTTTTTAACCAAATAGCTTAAAAAACTATATTCACCATGGCAGATAAAACATAAATGAAAAGAGGGATGTCAGGCAGTGAAGAGCATTTATAGGAACCTGCTGGGTATAAAAACCAAGGAGTAGACACTTTGAAATTAGCAAAAAATGACTTGACCTCACTGTAGGTGGCTTAGAGTTCATCTGCCTGGTGTCATCCTCTGTTCTCCGTTTTCCTCCAAATTATTACTTGAGTCATCTCTTAAATATTTGTATCGGGTTCTAATTTAGGATAAAGACATGTTCAGCTACTAAGTATTTCATGCTAGAACTTGAGTGTTGGGAGTTTTCCAGTGCTAATTTGCATAGGCCATGTCTAAGTTATCTAGGAGTGCCATAACAAACTTTAAGTACCAGACCACCAGCCCCTTCTTGGGAGAAAAATGATGGTGTCTGCTTCTGGAGAGATTATACCCTATAAAAACCACAGAGGAGATCAATCCCATAGGGTTGTTATGAGTAGAAAGCAACTCAACACCGATGGGTTGTGTTTGTTTTACCACAAAAGGGTAGAATTAAAGAACAAAAATTAATCATCCCACACTTCTGGAGGCTGTAAATTCAAATCAGAGCCTCAGCCCTGTCTGTTTCTTTGGAGGACTTTGAGAGAAGAACAGTTCCATCTTCTTCCTTAGTTCCTGATGGCTGCCTACAATCATGGGTGTTCCTTTGTTGATTCCAGCTGTGTGTTTAGCCAGATCCACATTCTTCAGAGTTATCGTTCTGAATATTCTTGCTAATACCATTGCTGTCCTGATGCGAAGAAGAGAGGAAGGAGCTTCTGCTCCCGTTTGTTGTCATGTGGTATTGTCTTCCTGTGTGCCTGTCTGGGTTTTGATCTGATATCTCCTAGAAAATAACGTGCAGTAGAGACTAAGATAAGAACCTATCTGGAATGACTGCCTTAAAAAAGAAATTCTTATTCCCAAAGAAGATCATCTTCATTGGTATGGGGATTATGACTTCATCATATTTGGGGGGGGTAAAAAGAGGGGTGTTTCAATCCATGTACAATAGACTACTTGGAAATCCAGTGACCAATCATACAGACACTTGGAGTATCCATCTGAACCCTGTGAATTAACAACCTCAGGAGAGTAATTTGACTCTTCCTTGTAAATCGAATTTCTCTTGGTAATTTAAAACACAGAGTTTGAAACATGGTATGAGGTATGGGTCTAAGTTCATTCTTTTCTTTAAGGAAATCTCGTTGACCCAGCAACATTTATTAAAGTAACTTTTCTGTACCTGTTGTTTTGGTTGTTTAAAAAAAAAAAACAGGTACAGAAAAGTCACTTTGATTTAAGAGATCTTCTGAGAATGAAATGATAGAGTAGGTATGCTTTAAATGAGTGCCATTATAACCATGTATGGAGCTATGGTGGCACATTAGGGAGCTCTGGTGGACTGGGGGTAAGGAAGGAGCTGTGCTTCCAACCTGAAGGCAAATGATTTGAAGCCACTATCTGCTCTAAGGGGAGGAGATGGGCAATTTCTCCTGTCCTTGGAGAGAGACATCATACTTGGTAAGGTGGAGGGACAGCAGCGCAGGAGGGGAAGACCCCCTATGAGGTGGATTGATACAGTGACTGGGGTAATCGGGATGGGTGTGTCAGAGGCAGTGCGATTGGCACAGGATAGAGCAGGGTTTAGGGCTGTTGTACATAGGGTCGCTATGAGTCGCAAATGACTTGACGGCACATAACAACAACAGCCTGTACCTGTTACATCACTCACCCTCATTTACTGCCTTTGAGTCAGAACTTCTAGATATCTCACACACACACACACACAGAGAGAGAGAGAGAGAGAGAGAGAGAGAGAGAGAGTTTCCAAGTCTATAAATTGCACAGGAGAAGGCTGCCCATCTTTCTCCCGAGTAACTGCTGATGAATGAAAGCCACTAGCAAGGCTTGGCCTTTGGGTTTACAGTGCAACTCCTTACAGCTCATGCTACCAGGGATCTACCTACTACATGTTGTCACTGTTGTTGAGTGCCATAGAGTCAGAATTCATAGTTGGCCCTCCAGCAAGTTTTCAGAGGCAGTAAATTGCACAGGAGGAGATTGCTGATCCTTCGCCCACTGAGCAGTTGGTGAATTCGAGGAGCCAGCCTTTGGGATTGCAGTGCAGCTTCTTACCACTCGGCCACCAGAGCTCCCTGTCTTTTACATAGGTATTGCAACTTGGCACCTTTGTTGAAATTTAGTGAATCATAGATGCACTAATTTATTTCTGGACTTTCTATTCCATTTTACTGGTCTGTTCATCAGTCATTTTACCAATACCACGATGTTTTAGTTGCTGTGACTTTATAATTTGTTTTGAGATCTGGAAGTGTGAATCTTCCTGTTTTGTTGTTTAATTTGTCATGATTTGTTTGGCTGTCCCCCCAGATGCTTGTAAATATGATGATATTTCCATTTCTGTAAAGACTCCAATTCATTACCATTGAATCAGAAGCAATGCATAGTGACCCTTCCTGTGAGGTTTTGGAGGCTGTGAATCTCATAAGAGGAGATTGTCTGTCTTTCTCCCATGAAGCTGCTGTAGATTTGAACTGTTAGAGATGTGCTGCCTTTGGAACTGCTATGGGCACCACCAAATCTCCCTTTTCTTCAAAGAAGACTGTTGGAATGTTGAGAGCTCAATGCAATAGAGGATACTAAGCTTCTGTTAAGGATGATGGAGAGATCTGGAAATAAGTAAGGAGGATGGTGGAACAGACAACATGATGAACTCACTGCCATTGATTTGTGTATATGAACAATACTAAAAAGGAAGAGATTTTGTTTTATATGTACATACACACACAAAACTCTAGTGGTCTTGACAATAATGAGTTTGGGGGGGCTGTATCTCACACACAAAAACCCAGGGGGGAAAAAGTTTGTAGGGAAACCTATTTGTACTTTTTAAAAAAATAATTCCTGTATGTCGGCAATTTGTAGAGAGATTGCGAACCATGGAGCGCTCCACACTGAATAGTCAGAAAGATCTATAACTCCAGTGGAAATGCATTTGTGCAGTAATCATGAATACCCACATTAGGAGAAGAGATAATGAATCACCAAGTGGCTTTTTTCTTTTAAGGTGAGGCAGGTATTGCAGGTAGGGGAAAGAAATCAATGCACAAGCATAGAGATATTAAGAATAAATAATAATCTTTTACATATAAGAGGAGCATTTGTCCTTGAGACTCGGCAGCTTTGAAAGCAAGATGAATCCAGCTAAGGATTGTTTGAAACAATTGAGAGTTTTCTTTTATCCAGTTCAGCAGGGGATTGAGAGGCCTAGTTAATGTTCTAGCAAAGGTTTGAAATCCATCAATATCACAGCGTAAAAGTAAGAGGCACGTAGTTTCTTACTCCATGAATCACAAAGCTTTCTTAACTCGAAGTCTGCCATTAGGAACTGAGTTACTGTTATAACTGCTATTTTGAAGCTACTACAACAGTAATTCATCTTGTTTGATGATTAATGGCTAATTCTAAATTTCTAAAGACTTGAGTCTCATTTTGGGGATATAGTACCTGAGTCCTCACACACCATCAGCTTCTCTTCTGTTACACTTAACAAGACTCTACGTTGAGTTTCCAAAGTCTATGTTCTCACATCACTTGCATTTAGCAACCAGCACAGTCATCTATGGGAGATTTGGACGTGACTTGTGCAGGGACCATTTCAAGCTGATCTGCTTTCAAAACAAGAGAAGGATGGCTGAGCTGGTCAACTGGTAGTCATGGAGACCTTCTACTTGTAGCACCCAGGTTGCATTCTTGGTTAGGTGGACCACAGATGGGACCCAGGGGACCAAAAATATGTGAGGGCCCCATTTTAACTCCATGTCTTTTAGTATTATAGCCATTTTGATGACATGATTTATTATTGTCTGTTGGTATTCAGATGAGTACGATCTGGTGGCCTAGTGTTAAAAAGCTGCACTGAAATTCTAAAAGTGTGCAGTTCTAATTCACCAACTGCTCTGCGGAAGAAGGATGGACAATCTCCTCCAGTCCAATTTACTGTCTCTAAAAACCTGCTGGAAGGTCAGCTGTGGGTCAGTTTCAACTTGATGATACATGTTGTTTGTTGTTGTTGTGTACTGTAGAGTAAGAACCAACCCATAGCTGACCCTCCAGCAGACTTCAGAGGCAGTTAATTACACAGAAGGAAACTGCCCATCCTTCTCCCTCAGAGCAGCTGGTGTCCTCAAACCCCAGGCCTTCCGGATTGCAGCGCAGCTTCTTGCCACTAGGCCACCAGTGCTTCCTTTTGATGGTACATGGCAACAACAAAGTGCCAGTATGGCAAACATGAAAATAAATGAAGGCAATAGAAATTTCCATAGAGCCCTGGTACAGTGTTTAATGTAATAAATGGGGAAATGGACATAAGAATGATTATAAGATATGAAAGAGTCATGCAGGAGTGTGGAGAGTTTCAGTAGGTTGGATGTTTGTAGTTCACCAGTTTTCCCACATACGCTATTGAATAGGGCAGTGCTCAGCTGGCTGCATGTCAGAGTCACCTGAGGAACATTCTAAAGTTGGAACCACTGGGGCCTCACAGCAGAGGTGCTGAATCATAATTTTTATGAATCCAGAAAGGGAAATTTGCTTTTCAAAGCTCCCTGGGCAGTGCTTGAGTCAAGAGTCTGCTACCAGTCCTTGACTGGCATTTGGGAATCATCAGGCTTACCTGAACCTGTGAAAAGTCACGAAAAGATCTTCAGGATAATTCAGCAAGTGTGTGTTACAGCATATTATTTTCAATTCTTGGTTAGGCATCTGGAAATTGGACAGTGACTAAGGATGACAGAAGAATTCATACCTTTCAGTTGTGGTGCTGGAGAACAGTACAGAATAAACAAATATGTCTTAGAGAAAATGTAACCAGGCTGATTCTTGGAGGCAAGGATGGTGAAGTTTCATCTCATATACTTTGTTAGAAAGGGCCAGTCATTGGCAAAAAGACATCGTGCTTGGAAAGGTGAAGGGTTAAGCATAAGAGAGGAAGATCCTCAGCAAGACAGATTGACACAGGAATCATAACAACTGGCTCAAGAGTGTTGGAGATGGTGAATGTGGCACAAGACAGGGCAGGGTTCACAGTCTTCTGGCTGTGAATTGTAGTCAACTCAACAACACCTAAGGGGATATCACTGCTCACTCAAAGGCGTCATCTTTCCTGGTTCAAATCCACCAGCTGCTCCACAGGAGAAAGACGGTCAATCTCCTCCCATGCTATTTACACTCTCTGGAAACCCATTGGAGGGTCAACCATGAGTCCATTGTGTCTTGACAGAGAGGAGGGTGAGTGAGTGAGTGAGTGAGTGTGAGTGAGTGAGTGAGTGAGTGAGTGAAAACTTACCGAGGTTCAGCTATGAGTGCTTCGGACTCACTGCTTGGTGATATAAGAGGTTACTTCTTTCTGCTGCTGACTGAAAGGTTGGAGGCTGAGTCTACCCAGAGGTGCCCTAGAAGACAAGCGTGGCAACCTGCTCCCTCCAAAAAAATCAGCCTTTGGAAACAATGTGGGGCACACATGGGTTTGCCATAAGTCAGACTCATCCCAGTGATAAATGGTGGGTGATGTACCAGTCATTGTTCTGAGCACTAGAAATGCAAAGACTCAGTCCTTACAAAGGCCCATCATTTGAACTGAATTAAGGGAAATGCACTGCGTTATAATCCAGAAAGGCTTGTGATAAAGGAGCAGTTAATTGCTATGGAAACACAGTAATTGCTATGGAAGAAGGAGACACCTTCATAACATCTCTATCTTTCAGTTTATTTCTGTTATTGCTTCCAGCCTTGGGCAATTCTGGGGTCAGATTTTTACTTTTCTTTTTAGACCAAGAGATAGACCTAGATCACTTACACACTGGGCTGGATTGATTTCTCATGAGATGGAGAATGTAGAGGTGCCACGTTTTCGAGACCATAAGGGCATAAGCTGTACTGCTTTGCATCTAGCTGATATCTACCATAATTGATTGTTTATAGAAAGTTATGAGAAGCAACAGAACATGACTTCTTTCTGCCATTGCTAGAAACTTTGAGGCACACAATAGTGTCCTTTTTTTATTCCATCAAATTGTCCTCTCTGGGGGAATAGAGATAGACCTGTTATGATCTCTGGATTGTTCTCGCTCAAAACCCTACAAAAAAGATATTTATCTTGATGAATGAAACCTTCTAAAGATTAAATCCATGTGCACATAAAAAGCTATCTCCAACAGATGACTGGGGAAAAGCATTAGGCAATACCATCTCAGACAAGAGTTTCATAACAAAAGTTTACAGAACCATAGAGGGTCTCCATAAGAAAAAAACTGGTTACCCAATTACAAAATGGGCAAAAGACAAGGAAGCACTTTTCACAGAGGAAGACATTCAGATTTCCAACAGTCACATGAAAAAATGCTCAGAATCACTGGTGATAAGAGAGATGCAAATCAAAATCACAATGAGGTACCATCTCATCCCACTAGCAGCAGCAAAGTTTAACAGGATAGCTAATAAAACATATGACGATTGCTGGAGGGGTAAGAGCAGAGAGGTGAGGATGGATGAGTGGAAATCATAGGGTTGCACAATTTGTTGAGTGGAAGGAGGGATGGGTGAAATAAATGTGAAAGATCTTAATGAGATCTGGAAAAAGAGCATAATGGTGGGCATAGCTCAGTGTTAACTTTATAAATATAATGAACAAAACACTACACAGCACTGAAAAACAATGAACTTGTAAAACATTACACAACAGGAGGGACCCTGGAGCACATCATGCTAAATGAACTATCTCAGTCACAAAAAGATAAATACTGCACAGCACCGCTATTATAAAGCAATTCTGACATGGGAGTTTGGGAGAAGACTAGGATAAGAATGGATAGAAAATGGCCATTGCATTGGAACAGATGAAAGAAACTGTCTAAAATTAATATATGATTAGGTATTATACATATGACAACAGGCCAGAATAAGAGATATATTACTGCAAAGAGGACTGGGGGCGGGAGAAGGTAGGTAATTGTACAACAGTAAATGAATATTTTTTTTTAAAAAGTGAACTGGAGAAGGGGGAAGGGAAGGCAAGGAGATAAATTGTGCAACAATGAATGGATGGAAATCTAACTTAGCTGTAAATAAATGTTCATAAAAATCACATTTAAAAGAAAAAATTTTTTAGGAAAAATAATGAATGAGAATGATTCTATGAGACACATGAATATGAATGAAGGATAGTGTGAAACTCAATGTGAAAAATAAATATCTATTTAAAAAAACCCTCTAGCTCTGATTAGATAGATAGATGATAGATAGATAGATAGATAGATAGATAGATAGATAGATAGATAGATAGATAGATAGATTTATAGGGCCAGGGCCAATGTTAGATTTGAAGTGCACGCTCATTGCTGATAAGTGAGAAGCAACTCAGCTGACTCTCCAGGAGGTTTCCGAGGCTGTAAGTCCACAAGAGGAGATTGTCCATCCTTCCCCCTCGGAGCCAGTAGTGGATTCCAACCACCAGAGAGACATGGCTTTGGCATGGACAGTGCAGCTGCCTATGGACGAGGCCCCCAGAGGTCCCTAGATCTGAACTTGATTTGATCATTTAACAGCCAACCTCCAAGGTTTAGGAGGGAAAGGACAAGACAGAGGGGTAGATATCTTTAACATGGGAGCTTTGGATTTGTTTGTTTTTAGCATTATAACTTCGCTAGCAGTTTTTTGACGGGGAGGACAGCTGGATTTTATCCTCTCCTCTCCTTACGCAAAGGAGTCCTGGTGTGGTAGCTGGTCAAGTATTGGGCTGCTAGTGAAAAGGTCAGCAGCTCGAACCTCACCAGCTGCTCCAAGGGAGGAAGATGATACAGCCTCGCCCATTAGTATTTACAGCCTCAAAAGCCTGATGGAGGGTCGTCAGGAGTCAGAATCAGCTCAATGGCAGTGGGTTTGTTTTTCCATGTACTTGTTTGTTTTAAACACAAGAAGTAGACACATAACTTCCAGTCCACTGACTTTTGAGACAGGCGCTGTCATGATTGACTTGGGGCCTCAATGTGTCTGTGTGTATTTTAGAAATACCTTTGCAAACGCTTCAGAATTCATCATCTTATTTGAATGGCATCAACAAGAAATGAAATGGAAAGTTATGCATTAGAGCCCATGCTGAAAAAGAGGAGGTGTCAAGAACAATTACCCCAGAAGAATCAGATGACTTTAGAGACAGATCCATTGTCCAAGAAGGCATTTAATGGTGGCAGCTGGGACTCTAGTTTTCTCTCTCTCTGGCCATTTACTCTGGCAATTCTGGCCTTTTAGTACACTTGTCAGATTGTCACTTTTTAATAGCTTTCATAAGATCTTTAAAGGCCAAAGAGTGATGCTGACAGCTGTGAGTTGTTTATAGAAATAATGGCAGTTTGCTTGTATAAAATAAGGCATATTGCATGAACAAGGGCTATAGATCCAAAGGTATTGTGGTGCATTTTCTTTGGCCAGATGTTGTTCCTGTTATTGTTGGGAGTGGTGGACTTCTGACTGTCTGATGGGTGTAATTTGAAGGTTGATGTTGAAACTCCTCCATCAGCAGAATCGAGGGGTAAGGAGGCAGGGTGACAAGTGACTGGGGGTGGGGAGCAAAGTGAGGATCCATGAGACAGGCCTATCAGGAGAATTCAGCCCACATCAATGCAATGATCCAGCCTGTCACAAATCATGAGGACAGAAGACCAACTTCACAGAGAGCTGCCTGGATACATCCCCAGGAGTCTAGGACCATCTTGCAAGCAGGAAAGGGGTTTTCCTTGTGAGGCCTAACACTCTGAGTCAGTAGCAAGAGCAGCCCTGGATGTATGTCAGGCCCTTACAGCACGGAGTGCATTTGAGGGAGTTTCTTAAAAGAATTAAAGTTACATTTTTACCACAGAGCAGGATTATCTTGTCTGAGTTTCAGGAATTTAAAAATGTTCAGATTGATGTTAGTCTTTGAGTTTCTAGGTTTTGTGACCATCAGTTCAGTTTGGAATAGAAGGTAATTCTTGCACCCTCAAGTGTAGTGACAGTTGACCTCATGTTTTAAGGAAACTTCAGTGACTAGGAAGTTCTTCTGAAGGAGCCCAGTGTGGGCTCCTTGAAGTGTTGTTCACCTTGAAGCCATTTAAAAGTTCAAGGGGTCAGCTTCCACAGGGTAATTCATTGTCAGGAGAGATAGGGCAAGGAAGAGGAGAGAGAGAGAGAGAGAGAGAGAAGAGAGAGGGGAGAGGGGAGAGGGGCAAGAGAGAGGGGAGAGAGAGAAGAGTGAGAAGAGAAGAGAGAGAAAGAGAGAGAGAATATGAATATGAATATGAATATGAATATGAATATGAATGAGAATGTCCTGCTTTTAGATTTGGTGTTGGAAATGCCGGGGAAGATCAGAGAAGGGCACTGTAAACCTTGTTTCTGGAAAAGGACCCTCATCTCCTGAGGACAGGAGGAAGGAACGTTTCCACAAAAAGACAATATGACTCTTGTAGATTTTCCCTTCTCCATTTCTCATTCAAATAATAGTGATAGTTACAGTGTCTGGGAATAAAAAGCTTTAGGTATTCCATTTTAAAGTTGCTCTTAATTAGAGTTTGTCACCTTGAAAGGGAAGTTTGTCACGCTTTGCCTCTAGGAAACTTCCTGAAAGGAGATTCCGCTGCCTTGAGCTGGGTTTTGTCTGTCCTTGCTTCTTGTGGGTAAGCTGCGCATTTTGCCCTTGACCTTTAAATTGGCTCCTTGGGATCCCACACAGATTTTAGACCTTGAACATCAAAGTCCATTAGGACACGGTCCTGTGGGGGGTGGGGGGAGACTGTCTTTAATGTTTCTGTCTTTGATTTCAGAGTGGGATTCAAAGGCTGTACTGCTGATGGGATAAAACAGTGTGATTTTTGTCAAGGGCATAGGATTTAGATTGAGGGAAGGCAGAAGGCAAAATGAATAATGAAAGAGCTCAGGTAAGGGCTGTCTAAATAAAAATCATACTGTGAAACCTAGCTGGAACAAACAAAAAATTATCAGGGATATAATAAACCTCTCATTCTGTGTTTTACTCCATTGACTTATTAAGTTATTAGCAACTATTTAGAGTTATAGAAATATTCTAAAGAGAAAGAAGCATACATAGCACCTGGGTCAGGACCCCATTGTCAAGATTGATAATGACATGGCAGATACAGTTGCGTTCGCTCAACTTTCTTGTTTCTCAGTGGAGTCGTTTTTCTCTGCTCTCTTAACAAACCACACTCAAATCATTGATTCATTATAGGGCAGAAAAGACTAATACCAACCCAGAGGGTAGCCAGAGGCCCTGGCTGTTATTAAGCATATAAATCTTAGAGGACAAGTACCAAGAATGAAGATAGAGTCTCAGTAGCTAACCTCAGGTTTGGGAAGGTTTGGAGGGCTCTACTGGGTCCTTGAAATCATATTGCATGAAGGCAGAAGGAATCACTAAGTGGAGCCAAAGGACTTTGAACTGAGGATTGGAAATTAATGCTATGGGTAATTCTATGGATGGATGGATTGGAGGTTGGCAGGTGTATCGCAGCAGATTCACAGAGCAGGGATGTACTGTACTTTGGATGTGCCAGCACCACCACACAGCCACCATCTGCTACTGCCCTCTCCCCGCCCCTCACCATGAGACGGTGGCCGCTCTCTCTTCTAAGTTGCTCACGAGCCATGGGAACAGTGATGGAGAGCAGGTGCCAGGGCCAGGGATTTCTCATTTGCTTCCTTACTCTGGAAAGCAATGCTACAGTTTCCTCAAGTTATGTGCCATCTAGTTGCCAACGTCTCATAGTGACCCTATGCATAGTAGGGTCTGAACTCTGCTGTATCCTGAACCCATCTCACTGTCTCCAATACACCTATCCCTATTACTGAGTCAATGCATCTCATCCAGGGTCTTCCTCTCCTGCACTGTCCCTCTACCTTCCCAAGCATGATGTCTTTCTCCAGGGACTGCTCCCTCCTGGCCACTTGCCCAGAGTATGTCAGACGGAGGTTCAGAATCCTTGCCTCTAAGGAGTAGCCTGGTTTCACCCTCTCTAAGGTAAACCTGGTTATTCTCTTGGCAGCCCATGGGATGTTGAATCTTTTCTCCTCCACATTAATTCAAAGGCATCAATTTTTCTTCTCTCATCTTTGGTCATTGTCCAAATGGTATACCCCTTGAAAAATTATTTGTAAGTACCTGCATTTTGTTCTGGTCAACTGATTCCAACTTTTTATATAATACAGTTCCACATAATTTTATGAGCCCCTGGATAACACAGAATGTTAAGCATCTCACTGCTGACTGAGAGGTTGGTGGCTAGAACCTGCACAGAAGCATCTCAAAGACGAGCCTGGTGGTCTTCTTCTGGAAGGTCACAACCCTAGAAACCCCTGTGGGGCAGTTAAACTCTGCTCACATGGGTCACTATGAGATGGCATCTCCTGAATGGCAGCTAACGACAGTGGCATGTTATTCAAGGCTATGCCAAGTCAGGCACCATGGGATTGGGACAGCAGTCACTCAGAGGTTAGGAGTAGACTCTCCAACCTGTAGAAAAGGTGTAACCACAATAGGAGTCCCTGAGCCGACAGCCTCCTGAGGAGAATGGAACAAGTGGGGCTGGTGAGTGAATAATCCCTTTCGAGTGCCCACCCTATGGGGCAGTCAAGAACCAGTCATAATGTATGCATCACTGGAGAGAAACTTCAACATCAAAAGTCTCATATACCATTTATCCAGAGCCCAGATTAGGGGATTGAGAAGAATCTGTACATGGAAGAATTGAACTCACAGCCTCTAGCCCTACCCCTATTGGTGGCCTCCACTACTGTTGGGCACTAGGTATATCCACACATCCTGTAGGTAGCACTGAGGCTGAGCTGATGGAGGTAAGGAGAAAATAAAGAAAATTCAGTCAGGGCTACAGTTGGCAGAAGTGTACAGCTTGGTGAGCTCAGGAATCCAAAATTCAGAACTCTAACTCATTGCCATCCTGCCTTGGTGTCAGAACCAAGTCATAACTGACCCTCCAGTGGGTTTTCGGAGGCTGTAAAGCATATGAGAGGAGACCACCATATGGAGCAGCTGGTGGAATTAAACCACCTACCTCTGGGTTGGCAGCACAACTCCTTACCCACTAGGTCACCAGAACCCCTTTCAGGGATCCAAGGAGGCTGAATATTTAGACCTTGTTGAGAATCATTGTTATCTTGGGTCTGAGAGGTTTTGAGATAGTATAAATGGGTAATGCTCAACTATTACCATAAAAATTGTTGATTTGAACCTACCACGTCAGCATCACAGCAGAAGAAAGGCCTGGTGTCTGCTTCTGTACAGAATATAAGGCAGGAAAGTCTTGGAGTTTTGCTCTGTTACATAGGGACTGCCATGAGTCATGATCAACCTGACAGCAGTGAGTTTTATGTCAATTTGGGGTTCACTCAATTCCCAGATATGATATCTACATTATGCAGATGACACAACCTTGCTTGCTGAAATGGAAGAAGACCTGAAGGACTTGCTGCAGAAGGTCAAGGACTTCAATATGGATTGAAACTCAACATCAAGAAAGCAAAGATTCTCACCACTGGGACAATTGGCAGCATCATGATAGATGGGGAAGAGATTGAGGTTGTTAACAATTACAGCTTACTTGGCTCCACAATCAATACTCGTAACGCCAGCAGTCAGAAAATCAAAAGATGAATTGTATAGGGGAAATCTGCTGTCAGGGACCTCTCCAGAGTGCTGAAAAACAAAGATGTCAGTCTCTAGAGACTAAGGTGCGCCTAATCCAGGCTATGGTCTTTACAATTACTTTTTATGCTTCAGAGAGCTGACAATGACTAAGGATGATAGAAGAAGAATACCTTCAAGTTGTGTTGCCGGAGAAGAGCCTTGAACATACCATGATAGACCACCGAGGAAACAAATAGGTCTGTCTTGAAGAGAGTGAAACCGAATTTCTCACTGTAGGCTAGAATTTTGAAGCTCCGTCTCACATATTTTGGGCACATGGCCAGAAGAGACCAGCCCTTGGAGAAGGACATCATGCTTCGAAGAGTGAAGGGACAATGCAGGAGAGGAAGACCCTGTATGAGAAGGATTGATACAGTAACTGGGGCAATGGGGGCTGGTGTGTCAGAATTAGTGAACTGGTTGAGGATAGGGAAATGTTCAGAGCTACTGTGCATAGGGTCAGTGAGGGTCGTAGGCAACTCGATGGCACATAGCAACAACATATCCCCAGGTAGTGCTTGTTCCAGCCAATATCTCCAATAACAACAATAAAAAATCATCTTTACTTCCCTGAAAGTTGACTTCTCATAGAAATTGAGCTCTAGTATCATGGTCCAAAGGGAGCTGTGCTGCTTTTCCAAACGGGATACCCATCTGGTGGTTCAAATCTACCAGCAGCTCTGTGGGAGAATGATGGGCAATCTTCTGGGCAATTTCATTTCAGAAATCTGCTAGAGGGTCAGCTATGGATCAATTCTAACTTGACAACAGTGAAGAGTTTTTGTATGGTTTTTTGGTTTGTTTGCTTAAGTTTCTATAAACTAAAAAACCTGGACTCTGGAACTGGATCTGCCTAGGTTCAAATCTTGCCCCTAACCCCTTACCAGTTGTATCATCTTGGGCAGTTTACTTAACTTCTTAGATCCTAAGTTTCTTTGTAAAATAAAGCACTGCAAGGGATAGAATTCTCATCTTCCATGAAGGAGAAAAGGACTTGGTTCTCTCTCTCTCTCTCTCTTTCTCTCTCTCTCTCTTGCACACACAGAGCCACCATTGTCTGTCATTGGAGATGTGGACATTGATGTGACACTGAATAGATTTCAAAAGGATTTCCAGATTAAGAAACGCTAGGAAGAAAGGCCTGGATATCTACTTCCAAAAACCAGACCATGAAAATTCTATGGATCCACTACCAATCAAAAGTGATAGTGAAGAGATTAGACGAGGTTCGGTTCCATTGTGCATGAAGTTCACCATGGGCTGGAAGCCAAGTTAAGTCAGTTAACAGCATCTCTTACGATGGTTGAAAGGATGAAATGAGGTAACGTACTTAATACATGCCTGGAACACAACGCTCACTACATATGTGATCATACGAGAGTGTGGAATTTTTTACTTGACTGAAGCCAAGCTTAACAATTCTTTGCACTGGTCATTTGAGTGACTGTAAGCCTTTGTATTCTCAATAGCCCAGATGTGCTTAAATCTATGCACACGTAAGGACATTTCTGAAAGACACAGGCAAGAAGTGAAATTCACAGGATGAAGCTTTACACTGGCATTCTTTAAATTTCTCATTTCTGGGTGAAGAGAATATAACATCTGCAAACAACAGCTGGACAAATATTGAAAGGCACCATTCCAAGTTCTTGCCATGTTGGCAAAAGCCATTGGGAGGGAATGAGGTAGAGAGGGAGGGAGAGAGACAATTTGCCTTCTAGTGGTAACTTTGTTATAGCTAGAAGTAAAGAAACATGATGAGTCATTTTGTCAAGGGAAGGTTTGAGGAGAGCGGACCTGAGAAAACATTGTCAGGGTCATTCCAGAAGCAATCAGATCGTCTACAGCCATTTACTAAGAAGGTCTGGCTTATCAGACCAGATTGATGGATGAGGGGTTATTTATCTGGAGAACTTTAGCTGAGTTCCAAGTACCTATTTGTGTCTTTGTCCTACATTTCAGTAATTCAGCTTCATGCAAAGGAATGGCCTGCAAGCAGGATCTGCCAGCAGAAGGCAACAATAAGGAGGAGAACAGGCAGGGAAGTGAGTTTCTTTCTAAAAGTGACCTTTGTATTAGAAGAGGGAACAATTTGTGGCAGACTGGCAGAGCACACAGCATCATGCAAGTCAACATTCTTGTTCTTGGTAGGTGCCATTGAGGCAGTTCCAACTCATAGTCTGACCTTCTGTATAACAGAACAGAAGGTGAGGCTGTCCTGTACCATCAGTGGTTGCTATACTTGGAACTGCTGTTGCAACCACTGTATCCGTCCATCTCATTGAGGGTTGTTCATTTTTCCCCAGTGACCCTCTGCTCCACCAAGCATGTTATCTTTCTCTAGGGACTGGTCCCTACTGATAACGTGCCCACAATAAGCAGGACAAAGCCTCACCACGCTCCCTGCTCCCTACTGAGAAACATGCTGGCTGTCCCTCCAAGATAGATTTGTTTGTTTTCCTGATAATCCGTGGTGCATTCTTACCTGCAGTTAATGGAGTGATTCTTTCTCAGTGACAACTCTTGCCTCTTTGAGAAAGAGGTGGGCCTGGGGAAACAGAAGAACAAGTGGTTGATGGAAAAGCTACTGAGAAATCTCATGAGGGTAGTCAAGGGGGATAGTAAATAGTGACAGACCCAAATTGCTCCTCCTGCTCCTAAGAAATTGCAGTCTTGGATCATGGAAGAGCGAGTGAGGTCAGAACCTGTAGGCTGTTGAGAATTACTCTGTAGGGACCCTAGGTGTCTGCCCTCATGCTCCCCCTCTGTGAAGGGAAGGCCTTAGAGGTTGTGCATCAAGAAGAGTTGACAATCTTGGCTGAAGTCACACAAATGGAGTAGAAGATTGAGAAACTGTGTTCTAAATAGACAGCGTTGAGTCTCTGTTAGTATACAGCCATGTCCTCGGCAATGTGCCCTTCAGGACCTTCACCCTGATGGGACTATACGAGGCTGAGTTAAGACCCAATATGAAAGGCTTGCTCTCCAGTCTTACAATCTGTTCTGTCTTGGGCTCAACGGGGAAGGCTCTGAATTTTCATTGCTTTGATCACTGAGTCTTCCTTTCTGAGGCTGGATTAAAACATGCGGGCTTTTTTCTTTTCATCAGAGGCTGGATTCACTCTGGCTCCATGTTTTGATCTGGGGTTTTGCTGTAGGACTTGTTTGGCTCCTGCCCCTGCTTACCACCCCCACTGAGACATTCTCCTGACTCCCCATCCTGAGCGCGCCTGGTGAGGACTGTACTTTCTTGGCGATGGACATGGATGGTGGGAGTGAGGACTGCGAAACAGCATGATTCTATTACAAACAGATGCAACCGAGATTGCCTTGCCCTGTAGCCAGAAACACAGGGCACTGTGTGAAATGTGTCCATTTTCTAGCTGCTAGTTGCTAGTGGTGGTAGCAAATGTGGCCCCAAATCTCTACCCTCTTTTTATCAAACTGAATTTTAAACAAACTGATTTTTAAAATCAGGCCTCATGAAATGCTAGTTTGGACCAGGGAATTTCAGAGACAAGAGAGCTGAAGTTGCTACCTGCACTGTATTCAGTTTTGAAGTCAATATCCCGTGGAACAGGGCCAGTACCTAAATACTCCTGATTTGACACAGTTCACTTAGTTTATTATGTTAAGAAATAGAGCCTCCTGCTTGTGGAAGCACTGGTTCTGTTGTTTGGCAGCCAGAGTTCCAGAAGATAGACTATTTGGAGTAATGGAATATCAGATTAATCATCTAGGCCTCAGTTGCACCATGAAACTAAATGCCCTTTCTTTCTCATTATTACACCATGATTGCATATTGCACCAAGTACTAAAGAACTATAAAGTTCTATCTCCTTCCCCCACACTTACCTCATATCATTCTACTTGGAAAAGTTATGGGATTTGAGGAAATTTGAGCGTATTTTCACTGGGCTTCTTATCTCCTACGTTTTTATATGAAACACTGCCTGGTTTCAGTGGTTTCATTAAAATGATGGTTTTTGGCCGCATGTTCAGTATTAGTAGGAAGAACGCAGAATCACTTTCAAATGAATTTGGTTTAGAAATGTCTGTATATGGTTTACAAATTATGCGTGCCGCTGATCTTTTACCAGGAAGCTCCAGTTTTCCCATTCTAAAAACAAACTCCCTGCCCCCCATTTTTTTTTTTAATTAAACTTATCATTAGACAGTTCTGACTCAGGATAGACCCACGTGTTTCAGAGTAGAACTGAGTTCCATAGGGTGTTAAAAGCTGTGATCTTTCTGAAATAGATCTCCAGGACTCTCTTCTGAGGGACTTCTGGGTAGGCTTGAACCACCAGCGTTTTGGTCAGTGCTTAATCATTTGTACAGCTCATGAGCTCCTATCTCCATACTATGTTATAAAAAATGAAGCCACCACCACCTGCCCCACAAGCCACCTTCCCCTCACACTCCAATTCACATTGGTTTTGGGGCTGTTTTTTTGTTTTATTTTTTCTTTTCACAAACCTGCCATGCTGTGTGCTTTTGTTCCTAACCAAGAGAGACCACCACTTTCCTGAGGGTCTTCTTCATTCTGTGCACTGGTATATATACTGGGGGCACCAGAAGCACTGGGACCATTACAGATTTGCAAAGAGGACTTCCCAAAGGTCTGTTGGATAAGAGCTCTGTACCTTTATCCCACTTGGTTTGGAGACTCCAGCTAGATTACTATTGAACATTGAGGTTTAGATAGGGAAATAGATTGGATTCTCAGGAATTTTATAGATAGCCTCCCAACCAGACTGGCTAAAGGATTAGCAGGGAGGGGGGAAAATCTTTAAATTAGTAATGTTCATCTGTAAATATGACTCCTAACTGATTTGATTTGCTGCTGAGAGCCAGCCTTGGACACTAAGAACATGTCCAGTGGCAATTAGAGTATGGTTGGCCAATATGATACCATTATGTACACACAGAAGCCAAAACCTATGAGAATATATATTTTATAGCTCCTTTTAAATGACATTTAACTCTTGGCGTAATATTTGAAAATAAGGCCATCTGCTCTATTCTTTTTTCATGTGCTGTTGTGCACAGTAACTGAAGCCAAGAAAAACAGTTAACAGAACAAACATATAGCTACAATTTGATCTCTTTTTTCAAAAATCCTTTGCTGTCATTGAATTTAAAAAAAAAATACTAACTCCTTGTCACTGTGTTGGAGCAAACTCTTTAGTGACTATCCAGAGGGTTTTCAGAGGCTGTTAATTGCACAAGAGGAGCTTGCCTGGCCTTCTCCTCCTGGTTGTTTAGAACCCACTGCCTTCAGGTTGGTAGCACAACTCCCTGCAGATTATGCCACCTGAGGTTTTAAATGGGTTCTAGAAAATTTCCATATCTCATGCATAGTCATTGGTTGGATGAATCCTGTTTAGTTCAGCCGACTCTTAAATTGGTGCCCGGATATCTTTCTCAGGTACTTTGGCCACAGGCCCAGTGTGCGTCTTCAGTCTGTCTTCCTCAGCAGTCAGTGTCTTTATAACCTTTTAACAAAAAGTCTTTTCAATTAGCCCCAGGAGAGGCTTCGGTTCACTTTCTGCTCTCAGCACCAACCTCCTCTAATGCATTAGAATCTGAAAAGAAAACCAGTAAAATAAAACTGCCACCCAAAGCTGCTGACTCAGATGAATCGATGGGTTCCTTTTGAAATCAGAATAATTCTCTCTGATGCTTTACCTTAGCAAGGTGCCAACCTCTTTTGATAACTATCTTCACTTCTTTTATAACATGTAATTTTGGTTAACTTCTCTTTTAGCATTTGAAATGCTTCTGCAAGGAAGTTGAGAGTTATAAAATTCCTGTCTACACTTAAAGCTCTTTGATAAAAGAGTTGGCATATCTTTAAGAACATAGCACCATTTTAAAAAATAAAAGGCATTTAAACTGAAAACATACTTTCAAACACATGAATGTACACAAGGTTCTTTTACTTTTTAATTGACACAGGGAGAAGGGGAGTCCTTCCCTTAACAAGAGAAAAATCTGTCTATTCAGAAGGGATAGAATAGGTGAAGAGAAAATGTCTAGGATTCATATCCCAGCTGAGTTTAAAACTTGTCTCCTCTGGGTCTCCACATGCCCATCTGTAAAATGGGGATACACTGTGATTGTCTATGAGCAAAGAAGGTGGTTATTGTTAACCAGGACGGAGATGAGGGCAGCTACTTGATTATAATATTTTTGTATGAAGACTCTGGTCTTTCTAACCCATAATTAGAAATGAAAGAAATGGTAGCACTGTTATTGTTGTTGTTGTTATGTGCCATAGTCAGTCACCTGCAACCCTGCTCTGTCCTGTGCCAATCTCACTGTCTCCGACACACCTACCTCAATTACCCCAGTCACTGAATCAATCCACCTAATAGAGGGTATTCATCTCCTGCGCTGTTCCTCCACCCTCCCAAGCATGACATTCTTCTCCAAGGACTGGTCCCCTCTTGCAACAAGTCCAGCATATGTCAGACGAAGCCTCAGAATCCTTGCCTCCAAGGAACAGCCTGGTTTAACTCTCTTCAGGATGAACCTGTTCATTTTCTAAGCAGTCCATGGTATATTCGATACTCTTCTCCAGCACCACAGCTCAAAGGCATCAATTCTCCTTCTAACCTCCCTAGTCATTGTCCAGCTCTCTGATGCAAAGCAAGTGATTGCAAAGACCATGGCCTATATAGGGCATACCTTAGTCTCCACAGAGACACCATTGCTCTTCAGCACTTTGGAGAGGTCCCTAACAGCAGACTTTCCCATAGAAATACGTCTTTTAATTTCCTGGCTGCTGGTGCCAAGAGTGTTGACTGTGGAGGAGCCAAGCAAACTAAAGCTGTGTACAGTCTTAATCTCTTCACCACCCATCCTGATGCTGCCAATTGGCCCAGTGGTGAGAATCTTTGTCTTCTTGATACTGAGCCTCAATCCATATTGAAGGCTGCAGCCCTTAACCTTCTGCAGCAAGCGCTTCAGGTCCTCCTCAGTTTTAGCAAGCAGGGTTGTGTCGTTTGCAAAACACAGATTATTGATGAATCTTCCACTAATCCTGATGCCATACTTCCTCATACAGCCCAGCCTTCTGGATAATCTGGTCTGCATATAGATTGAAAAGGTGTGGAGACAGGACACATCCCTGGCATACAGCCTTCCCTGTTTGGAACCATGAAGTGCTTCCTTTCTCCATTCTGATGACTGCCTCCTTGTCCAAGTATAGGTTTCTCATTAGCACAGTCAAGTGTTCTGAGATTCCCATTCTTCACAGAGTCAGCCACAGTTTGTTATGATCCATGCAATCAAATAAATGCCTTTGCATAATCAATGAAACATAGATAGACATTCCTCTGGTATTCCCTGCTTTCACTAAGATCCATCTAACATTAGCTACAAAATCCCTAGTGCCATGACCTCTTCTAAACCCAGCCTGGACTTCAGGCAGTTCTCTGTCTCTCTGCTGTTATGCATAGGTTTAATATAACGTTCAGAGGCAAACAAAAGGTAGTTTGTTATTTTTAGATGGTGTTGTGTGAACTTGGACTCGTAGTGACCCTATGGACAACAGATCTGAACCTTGCCCTATGCCTGCACTGTGGTCATGATCTCCAAGGCAAATTTTTGGTGTTTGTTTATTTGTTTATACTGGTTTACACAGAAAGAGTTTGAACTTAGGATTGTTGTTAACTGGCATTTACTAGGTCCCTGCCCCATGGGGAACCCGTACACTGGGTCATAAAATGTTATATGATCCTGTACCATCCCCATGACCTGTCATAGATCAAATGGTGTGACCTATAGGGTCTTCATTGGCTGGTTTTTGAAAATAGATTTCCAGGCCTTTCCTACTCACCCATCTTACTAGGAATCTCTACTGAAATTACATCAACGTCATGCAGGACTTCACAGATAGCTAGGTGGTGGTTGCACCAAAGGACATCAGATACAGAGTGAAGCCAGGTCTCCCCACATGGAAGACAAGAACTCTACCATTGAACTGTTTAGAGCCCCTGTCTAGTTTTGTGTCTTTGGGTCAATATCAACTAATAGAACAAAGTATGACTCCCTCTTAGAGTTGACTAGGCTAAAATGTATACTGGAGCAATTTACTCCCATAGTGGCTGGTAGCTTCAAACTGCCAATCTTTGAATCAACAACCAAGCACGTAGTGCTTTTTCCACCAGGGATCCTTTAGTTTAAAATTAGATGGCTTTTAATCTTGGCTTTACTACTCATTAACCACATGACCTGAAAAAAAGTGATTTCATTTCTCTAAGCCTCAGTGCCCTGTTTGGTCAAAAGAGGACAAGGATATCATCCTCTGTACCTCTCAGAACTGCTGTGAGAAACAAATGAATAATGAGGTGTTTGTTGCACAAGGTGTCTTGGCATTTGAGTGGTTATTGAAGACATCATGGGAAAGACACTGAATGAGACAGCTCTCAACTCTGCCCTTAGGTCCAGGTCCCAATGCCTAGGTTTCTAAAGCATATCACTCTGAGAAAATAGTGCTAACTCATGGTGCAGGAGATGGGATACTTTTTTTTCTGGGAGCATTGTCTTCATATTTTCTTTAGAAGCATGAGTAGGAAATCTCACTTACATATGCAACTGGGAAAAGGTGAAGGTTGAGATAGGGATTTTTATTGGCAATAATAAAAGGGCAGAGAGGGTACGAAAGAAAAGGGCAGCCTCAGAAGTGGAGGGAAGGAGTTTTAAGTTTGGTGCAGAATTTCCACTTATCATTATTAAGCCACATATTTCACAGTTCACCGTTTGGGGGAGAATAATCAGCCATTCATTGTTGACATACTGCTGTGGAAACCCTCCAAGCAGTGATTTTCAGAGACCAGAGTGCCTCTGGCCCAGCGTTGTCTCCAGAATTTCGAAGGAGGGATCTCTATCTCTTCCGTAGTGCAAAAGGTCAGGAGTCTAAATGGATCTCTTCTTTTAAAAACGTCTGTGGTGATGAATGTGTGCACCACATCTGGCTGAGCTCGACATTCCTTTGAAATTCTGGTTTCTCCCTTCCATGAGCCCCGATAGAGATGCTGAGGAAAGACCCCAGCCTGTCTTGTTCTCCTGAGTACCACCACCCCCACCCCCACCCCCGAGAATCAAGTTCTATTGGAAAGTAAGTGAATAAATTGAAGACTATTTTTTCACTTGGGGTCAGAACACCCTTCTCCAAGCAGGGAAGGCTCTGAGAGTAACAGGATCCATATGTTGACGCTGGCTGCAAATGTTCAGCATATGGGCCAGAGAGCCTTTCAGACAGAAATATGCCTCTCTAAAGAATGCCCCAGGAAACCCCAGGAAGAACCATTACTTAGATGACGGATGGTGTAGGCACAGCTTCTGGGCTTCCCTTCCCAAAAAATGTGAGCCAGAAAAATGCACGGAAAAGGCCCTTGTTTGATCTGTCGTGTGCCCTCGAAGGCTGTCCAGGACCACAGGCCCTGTGCTCTTCAAGTACTATGAGGCCTCCAGCCCCAGACTTATTCTCCTGCGCTTGTGGCTCATGATACCAGGTTGTTTGTGAAACTGAATGGAAACATTTTCCCTCTCCTCTCAGAGGTCACATTGCATCATGGAAAGAGTGCTTAACTGTGAACCAGGAGGCCTGGCTCTGGGGCCACCTTGGTCCCAACTAGGAGCCACCTCAGGGAAGCATCTTCACAGCTGCTCCTTCATCCAGAAAATGAGGCACAAGACACTACTGGCTGCTATTCCTGGGAATCCCAGAAGCTCTGCTGTTTAAAGCCTGACCATAAGCATTCTCCAGGAGTCAGGAACATTTATTTAAGGCAGGAAAACCAGTTTGGCATGGAGTGGATTTCAGCTCCTTCTGCCTCTCACATTTTAAAATCAATCGTGAGATTCATTGGACTTTGAGCTCTAACATGAAGAAGACAAAGTAATCACAGCTAGTCACATTTATTGTTCTTAGGTAAGAATTCAAAGCTGAGCTGCAGATGAATAGTCAGTAAAAGATGGAGTGAGGAAGAGGCCGGCTGCACCTAGTTACTGTGCAGTTATCTGCCTGGACTTTGAGGTCCACAACTGAGCGCCCAGCAAGGTGCCCCTGCCCTGATGCTCTGCCCTAAACCTGGTCACTCCCTTTTAGATTCCCTGCCTCTCTGCCCTCAGTCATGGTTTCTCTCTGCAGCCTTTGTTGTTTCCCCATGTGCTGTGTTGTCTGTTGGGAGAATGGCTGGGAAGGCGGTGTCCCCACTACCTGGGGAGCTGCCAGCCCCTCTTCCCTGTCTGAGGAGACCCTGAATGGGCCCTTCGGCCCCCCATATTCCCCTGAGCACCCATGAGGTCGCTTCAGCGAGAGGCTGAGGGAGACCTGCAGCCGCTGGGCCTGCAAATCGGTCACCATGGCAACGGGCCGCCTCCATTCGGCTCTGAGAAGAAAATGGCGTTTCCCCGGAAGCCTCGCTCAATCTCCCCACCAGCCTGCGTGGTTCAGGCCCCACCTTCCTCCTGGTTTTGAGAAGCTGCGTACATTAAACCAAATGCCGTCAGCCTTTAGCTTTCAGATTGGAGTTTCTTAAGAGGAAGAGAGGCAGAAGGAAGTTGCTGAATTCAAATGAATAAAGCAGGGGTTTTTCTCCCCCCTGCCCTGAACACCATATTTTCATGAGGTGCGCTTATCTGTTCCGAGCAGATAAACGAGGAATAGAACAAATACAGGAATCGGTGAGATCTGGTGCAGGGTATTTCGTTTTATCAGGACAGTGCGATGGCAGAGCATATAGATATTCAAATAAAAATTCCATGAGGGTAACTACAGAATAGAGGAAATCCTGCAGCGCATGGCCCACAGGATTGCAGAAAAGTGCCTGACTAATTGGGTTGATGATGTTTGATGTTGGCTGCTGATAGAGAAGGAGGCCTGCTGGTCCTGTTTGTCATGGGGGAAGGTGAACATTTGCCTGGCAATCCCCTGCTTCAAATCAGTTTGAATAGTCATAGTATCTTTCTCTGTCGTTATTAAACAGGAGGGTGGGGAAAATGGGCAAGAGACTTTTGCACAGAGTTCTGGAGTGGTAGGCTTCCTGGTATTCAACTTGGCCTTAACCAGCTGCCATGAGAACACTTCCCGTTGGTATTTCAAAGTCCCCTGATTGGACACAAAAGTTTGCCATGAGTTGATACTGCCTTCTGTTATGAAGTGGGGTCACATTTGATATGACCTGCTGGGCTGCAATTTTGGTAAATTGAAGAAGTTCTCTTCAGAGCAGGATGATATGCCTTCCCAAAGGGTCAGAAACTTTTGGGGAGAAAATCAGTTGCCATTGAGTTGATCTCATCTTGTGGAGAGCCAGTGTGTGTTAGAGTAGAGCCGTGTCCCACCAAGTTTTCAGTCACTGGTTTTTCAGAAGTTGACTGCCAGATTTTTCATTCAAGTGGATTTGAACCTCGAGCCTTTTGATTATCAGTCAGAGGAGTTGATCATTTTTTTTTTCTACCCAGGAACTCCTTTGAGGGCAGAGGTCGCCCCTAAGCTAATCATGAAGGAACTTTGGTGTGTTGGGCTGTGTCCACTTGTGCTTATAGCATAAGGCACCATGGGTACTTTGGTGGTGACAAGACTTCAAACCCCAAATTTCCTCCTCCTGCCTGCACCACCACCCTAAACTTCTTCTTAAGTTAAACAAGAGGACAATTTTTTAATTAAAACACTCATATCCGTTCTCAAAATTCAGGTGTGCTTACGTCATACTTTCTCTTTTTCAGTGTCTCTGCAGGTGGATATTGTTCCCAGCCAAGGAGAAATCAGCGTTGGAGAGTCCAAATTCTTCTTATGCCAAGGCAAGTCCCTCTATATCTCAAAATTTACCTCGGAAACTCATGAGGCAGAGCAGACACCAGTAGGCCATGCATGTGGCAGACTGATAGTGCCACACCCAGAGATTGTGACATTACTCTGCTGCAGGGTCAAAAGCACAGCCTTTCTTGTCAAGTTCCCTGGGCCTCTTCCTCCTCATCTCACAGTGAAGAGTGTCATCTGGATTCTTGTTTTGTAATTGAGGAGAATGGAGGGACTTCTTAGGAAAAGCAACATAGTCTAGAACTCTTTGCTCATTGTACATCCAAAGTTCTACTGGTGGTCTGGAGAACAGTGCTGCCTCAGACGTAATGCTTCAGTGGGTTGCTCTAAGACTTATTTCTTAATATCTTCTACAACAATCTAAAAGGTCCCTAAAAGGGCATTAGGGACTAATATCTCTTTAGCTGTGAGGACACACATCCTGGGATTTCCAGGAGAATTATGAACACAAATGTTCTGTCCCATTGTCCCCAGCAGAGCACTGGAGTTTGTCAGACCAGGTAGGTGCCCTTGTGTTTTGTTCAGAAAATATGCCAGTTTCCACAGCTCAGATAATGATCAGGAACTGTCCAGTGGAGGAAAGCATTCTAATTAGACTGTACCTTCTCTGTAATTGGCATTGCTGGAGGTAAGAGCTTGGGAGAACCAGGAAAGAGCTGAGCTAGGTGTAGACTGTGACATTTAGCGAGGAGCTTTTGCAGGGAGGGGCCTTTAAATGCGATCATGATTTGCGTTGGATGTGGTGGCTGGTGGCTGGCGGATGTGTTCTACAGCTTTGCCTTCATTACAGCAATTTAAATGATCTGGAGATGCAGCCGTGGAGCCCACAGCACATCTTGCAAATAGCGATATTTATTGAAAACATGATGGGCCCTGAAAGGAAGGCTGCTTCATTTCCATACTAAGCATCTGTGCAGGGCCTGGTGATGGAGGCTGGGGACAGGCGTTGTGCAGCACGAACAGAGCGGCATGCAGGGCCAGGAGCCCCGTGCCCTGTCTGGGTTCAGGATCTGGGACACTGTAGCAGGACTCTGGCTCTCCTGGGTGCCTGCAGCATTTAAAGCAACTACTTTGCCGGTCTCAAGCAGGAGATGCTAAAATGGCAGATGCTAGAATCAAAGTGGTTGAAACCCACATACTTGAATAAGCTGATTTCTCATCCTCAGTTCAGGAGCCCATAAGCTAAGCCCTCACAAACACGCTGACCAGCTGGCGCAGATCAGCCAGGCCCATGAGCTTGGATTCTGTATATATTAGCTCCCTTTGTTCCCAAACTGTGTAGCTTGTCAGTTCCCAGCTTAGGAGCTGGTACACAATAGGATCCCAACAAATTTCTCTCATCAGGGATTGGACCAATATGTGAAATACTAGAACAGACTGGGCTTTCCCCAATGGATATTAATTAAACACTACAGCCAGAGTAGAGCCATCTAATTTTTAACAGAAATGATCATCCCTCCCTGGTGGTCAAGCCTAGAGGGTCCGTAGCTCAGAAGAGTTTCCAAGTCACTCTGGAGTGGGATTTGCCCTTTCCCCTTCCCTGCTTTGAGAGTAATCTCTATCTCTGCAGTGGCGGGGGATGCCAAAGATAAAGACATCTCCTGGTTCTCCCCCAATGGAGAAAAGCTCACCCCGAACCAGCAGCGGATTTCAGTGGTATGGAATGATGACTCTTCCTCCACCCTCACCATCTACAACGCCAACATCGACGACGCCGGCATTTACAAGTGTGTGGTCACTGGCGAGGATGGCAGTGAGTCGGAGGCCACAGTCAACGTGAAGATCTTCCGTAAGACTACCCATTTCTGCTATAAAAGAATCCTTGTGTCCGGCTTAGACCAGGGAGACACATGGGCCATTAAAAATGTGAGAAGGCAATGCAGGGACAGGCTGAGGGCTTGGCAAGTCCCTCTTCCACTCCCTAAGCCTTTTCTTAGCTAAAATTAATTAAGACTTTCAGTACGTTCTTAAACCGTCCTCGGACAACACAGAACTCACAATCTTGGTTCACACTGGTCACCGCCACCTCCTACCACCCTCACTCTTCTAAGTACATATTACACAGTTCTTTAAGGGCAGTTATGGATTCCTGCACCCCTTCTCCAGGTATCAGCTATTGTACAGTTCAGATTTTCCCTTCTTATTTCATGCTCCTCTTTTGTTAGTGGAGCTCAGAGAGTCTATTGGGTGAGGATTATGTCTCAATACCTAGTACCACTCAGAAGAGACCTTTCCCATTGCTTCTATCTGAAGGTGGCAGCCCATTGCCTTCTTATCATGTATCTGTCCTATGGGCCTATGGAATGATAGGTGAAAGCTAAAGGAACAGTATTGATTCCATAGGATTTATTGCCATTAAGCCTGACCTCCTTCTGTTTTCTTATTCAAAATTCTCTCTGCTATAGGAAAAGTAGGGTGAGAGACAGAAAGGATTGTTTCTTCTATTCTTGGTAGAATAGGCTTTATGTTCATTCGTTCTCCCTATGTATTGTCTTTCTTTGATACCAACATGGCAAGAGATTCTTGGTGAAGACAACCCTTTTCCCTCTCTAGATACTCCTGTGCACAAAGTCTGAAAATTTGTACTCATTAGGTAGTTTGACATCCCAACAGTGAATATCTGGCTTGTATTGTGCCATCTTCTATACCTGTAAGTCTTTTTCCAAATGCTTTGTGTGACCACGTGTTATACAGTTTATACAAACTGAGAGTTGCCCAAGACTCAAATCCAGAAAGCATGTCTCTAGTGGAAAGTGACCTCTTGAAAGAGAAATAGCTGCTTCACCCTTTTCTTGTGCTTTCCCAGAGAAACTCATGTTCAAGAATGCACCGACCCCACAGGAGTTCAGGGAAGGGGAAGATGCTGTGATCGTGTGTGATGTGGTCAGCTCCCTACCCCCCACCATCATCTGGAAGCACAAAGGACGAGATGTCATTCTGAAAAAAGATGGTAAGACCTAGATTCCCTGGCAGCTGCCTTTTCCTCGAGGCTCACCACGTCTCCTGCCTTCCCCACCTTGGATAGCCTTGAGGCATTCCAGTCCAAAGTCTGAATCAAGTATCCCAGAAACTGTGTGCAATTTCCAGCTTCAGAATGGATAAGCCTGTAACTGGTATATTTTGCTTATTATACCTCCAAAACAGCAGTAAATTTCCAGTAGACCTTTGCTCTTGTCTAGATTATAGATTGAGATACACATTTTAATATTTTTTATTATTAATTTTATTAATTTATTAATTTTAATGAAAATTTATAAGACTTTGAATTTCCATTCATTCATTGTTGTACTTTTCTCCATGCACAAAGCTTTACCCCATAAGACTGTAGTCAGGAAGTGGGAGGGAGTCAGCTACCCACCAGAAGATCCCAGCATTTTCTGACAGGGCTTTCTTTAATGGACCTCCTCTTGTCTCTTCTAGTCCGATTCATAGTCCTGACCAACAACTACCTGCAGATCCGGGGCATCAAGAAAACGGATGAGGGCACTTATCGCTGTGAGGGCAGAATCCTGGCTCGAGGGGAGATCAACTTCAAGGACATCCAGGTCATTGTGAATGGTGAGGAGATCCATTCTTCCTGCTCTCTCATCCTAGACCCTCAGTTCCCCTTTCATTCTCATTAACTTCCACTTGGATCTGGATCTATGACAAAAATCCTATCCTGCTCCATTCAGGCATCTTAGCTGACTCTGATTCTTTTTGATAATTTAAATACACTTGTTTTCAATTTTTCCTCAATTATGAGAGCTTTTGGTGTAGTTGGGGAACTCTTTTAGGCCTAGTAGGGAGGGAGTTGCACTCCTCATCTAAAGGTGAACAGTTTGAGTCCACAGAGTGCTCTGAGGCAGAAAGATGGACACTCCCTCCCATATCATTTACGGTCTCTGAAAACCTACTAAGGGTCACCTATGAGTTGGCTCCGACCTAACAAGTGAGTTTGAGTTTTTCAGGTTAGTGTTGTTATTGAATGTCTTTCACTAGAAACTTTCCCCAGGTTTGCTAATCCCCTCTTATGTATCCTCACTTCCCTTGGTACAGAAATTATGATGTTTACTCCCTGGTTCAATGTTCAAAGAAAATATTACCATCAATTCAGTCCTCACAATAGTTAGAATCATGGTCCATGCATTTATTAATCTTAATTTGTGGTGTCAAATAAACACACCCGTGGAATCGAGCTGACATTTACAAGTTGTTTACAGGAAATTATAATGTCAGTACTAAGAAAATAAGCAAATTATGGTTGAATTGTTTTGGCTATTGATATAATTTTTTGCCAAACTCTTCCCCCTCTCATTCCTTCAGTGAAAAACAGTTTGTGCACAGCGTTGTTTTTGACAATCCCAGAGAAATGTCACTCTCTAGTGAGCTGGGAAATTTCAAGTTACTGTTAACCATTTGATTACCAAAAGGAGTGGTTTCCAACCTGTTTCAGTAGTGAGATGTCGCATTGTAATGTCAAGTTTTACCAACTATGGTAGATATTACTGCTTGAGAAAATGCAAAATGATAACTATCTACTGTAAATCAAATGCCATTTAAAAATTAATTATTGCTACTGTCATGTGCCGTCCAGTTAGAACTGACCCTCAAGAAGCTTTCCAGATACTGTAAATCGCACAGGGTGGGGGAGAGAGATTGCCCATTTTTCTCCTTCCAAGTAGCTGGTTGATTCGAACTGCCTGCCTCTGGGTTAAGAGTGCCATTCCATACCCACAGTATCACCAGAGCTCCTACAAAAATTAACAGAATATGTTGTGATGGATTCTAAACTCTTGGAAAAAAATAATTCTCATTCTGAGGTAAATGATATATTTTGTTTACAGTGATTATTTGTACACACTTGGATTTAGATCTCTAATGCTAATTCCACAAACTTCTCCCTTCCCAACTCCTAATCCACCATCTGAGGCCCCTGAAAAATCTGACAATATCTTCTTTCTTTCCAGTGCCACCCACCGTCCAGGCCAGGCAGAGTGTAGTGAATGCCACAGCCAACCTTGGCCAGTCTGTTACCTTGGTGTGTGACGCAGACGGCTTCCCAGAGCCCACCATGAGCTGGACAAAGTAAGACAAGGGCCTAAGCCTTTACCATGGGCTGAAGGAGATGAGAACATCATGACCCAATGCTTGGCCTTGTGTTGGCATTTCAGTGCAGTGGGTAGGCTCCTTGGGAGTATAAGCTCCAGGTGAAGAATGGATTCTTCTCTGTAAGGTTCTCTTTCTTCTCTCGTGCTGTAAATGCCATCCTTTTCAGGCTTGTGGGGACAAAACTAAAGAATATGATCCTAGAGGGGCTCTCTATCTTAAACCACTGACAGCTTTTTGGCAGTGTCAGAGTACTGGGTTGAAAATAAAGAGAATGCATAGAAGGACAATTTGGCATCTTAGCCTTTTGTGAAGACCAAGTCTTTTCCACTGCCTGAGTTTGCATTTTATGGAAGCTAGTTAAAAACAAATATCTGTCTTCTCTGGTCAAAATCATGGCACTTGTTTCTGCACCCCGCAGGGATGGGGAACAGATAGAGGATGAGGAAGATGAGAAGTACGTCTTCAGCGATGACAGTTCTGAACTGACCATCAGGAAAGTGGATAAGAACGATGAGGCCGAGTATGTCTGCATTGCTGAGAACAAGGCTGGCGAGCAGGATGCATCCATCCACCTCAAGGTCTTTGGTAAGGCACAAGGGGTCAAGGTCACTGTTCTAGTGCATTTTGCTTACCCTACGCATTCTGTTCATCTGTGAGACCCTGTCCTCTCTATCACTGAAATGTACTCTACCAGTGAGGTCTTCATGCAAGCCACTACCATCCTTACTTTGTGTCTTAGTTACCTAATGCTACTGCAACAGAAATATCAAAAGTGGATGGCTTTACAGAACAGAACTTTATTTTCTCAGAGTTGTAGAGGCTTAATATTGAAATATAGGACTCAGCCATGCTTGTTCCTCCCTTGTTGGCAGCTTTGACCTTTTTCTGGGTTCTCAGAGATCCTCAGTTGGCTCCTGATATATATGTGCATGTCTCTGTCCAGTTAGCTCCTGTATAAGGCAAGAGGTCTGTTTGGATAAAGCCCATCACAGGTTAAACCTCAACTGACTATATTTTGCTCGATTACATTCTGGAAGGGGATTCTTTTACATTCGTTGAAATCCTCAGATCTAGGGATCAGGATTCCAATACTTATTGGGGGATGGACACACATCATTCCACAGCACCTGGCAGTGCCACAGCCTTCTGCCTGGTCTCCCTGTTCCTTCTTCAGCCCATCCCACACACAGTAGCAGGAATGATCTGAACTGTTCCTCTGGTGGAATTCCTCCCTGGCCTTCTGTTGCAGCTGGAATGAGCTCCAGGACAAAACATGACCTACCTCTGGCCTTGTTCGCCACCTTCATTCTTTCTGCACTTTGTTCCTCTTTCACTCTTGTAGCCACACAGACCTTTCTGTCCTAAAGCTTATTCCCAATCTCAGGGACTTTACACTTCGTGTTTCTTCAGCTTGGAAGACCACTCCCCCCAGATTTTCTCTGAGCTTCCCTTACCATTTGTCCTCATCTGGTACTCACTGAACCCTTTCATAACTTTCCTGACTGATGTAACTTGCCAACTGCCATCCTCACCCCAGCCATTCTTGCCCTTTTATCTACTATTTCTTCTTCACCGCATTTACTAGTACTTGATATTATTGTGTTCAGTATTTGTGTTGTGTTGGAGATTGTTTGTCTACCCATCCTTTGGTATATGTTCCAAGATAGAGGCACATTGGCTAGCTTGTGCATTGCTGTCCTCTGAGCAGTACCGTAAGCATTCTGTTAGCAACTTTTGTCATGTTGACCCTGACTCACAGGGAACTCAGACACAAGGGAAGGAAGGGCTGCCTGGCCCTTTATCATCCGCATCATTGCTTTAGATAAAACTGTCACGAACTACAAGATTTCACAGACTGATTTTTGAAGTAGATGAGCAGGCCTTTCTTTCTAGTCTGTCTTAACCTGGAAGCTCTGCTGAAACCTGTTCTGTACCATATCCACAAACAAGCCTCATTGATGGACTTCTCCAATGATGGACTCTTCCATTGATGACTGTGCATAAGGTACAGTGGCCCAGAATCAAATTGGTGTCTCCCTCCTAGAAGGTGAGAATTCTACCAATGAACAACCAATGCCTCAACTCCATAATAATCTTGAACTCCTTGCTGTTAAGTTAGAACAGTTCATAGTTGACTTTCGAGCAAGCTTTCAGGAATCTATAAATTGTGCAGGAAGAGATAGCCCATCTGTCTCCCATGGAGCCACTAGTGGATTTGAACCACTAGAGAGATTGGCAGCATAAATACTACAGCACTACAGCTCCCTCAGAGCCATTATAGGTCCTTCTTAAATATAAATGAGAGTCAAAACAAGTAAGCACTTGACTATATTTGGTTCGAGTCCACTCAGAAGTACCTCAGAAGAAATGCATGGCAACCTACTCCCAAAGAAATCATTAGCCGGTGGAAGCACAGCTCTAATCCAGCACAGATTGGGTCACCATGAGCCAACATGGACTCAAGGGCAACTGGCTGCCTACCTGACTTTTTCTGTTTCCTTTCCCAGATCATATAAAATAAAATTTCTGGAGTACAATAAGTTCAGTAAGCATTTTCCCACTGCCTCTTTTCAAATTACAAACCATGACATGGACAGAGTACCCAGGAAGCAAAGGAAATACAGATTTTCTTGTGCGTACTTGCTAATTTGTAGTGAACAGCTCCACATGGTTTTCACATCAAAGATGTGTAAATAAGTAAGACAGGTTAGAAAATAAGCACATGTAAACACCCATGCTTGCCTAACCTAGTGAATAATCTGCCTCTTCTCATACTAAGTCATGAAAAAAGCCCCTACATCCAACTCCCTTTCATTTAGGGACAGACATGCCTTTTTGTTTGCCCTTGCAAAGTGGATTTGTAGCAGAGGACTCTTTAACCACTGACTTCCAACTCTTATCTACTTGTTGGTTTAAAAAAGCACAGGCATGTAGGTCCAGAGATGGCACAGTCTATAGGGAGTGGTACTGCTAACCCAAAGGCAGCACCTCTCTCTGCTGGTTCGAATCCACCAGCTCATGTTCAACCTCCAGCCTTGCCAGTAGATCTTTTGTGTTGCTATGATTCTGAACACATTCCCATGGAGCTTCCAGACAAAAATAGACTGGGAAGGAAAGCCTATTGATCTACTTTATGGACATTAGCCAGTGAAAACCCTATGTATCACACTGCTCTGAGACACATCTGATCCTGGCAGGATACTGGATTTCAGAGGCAGAGGCTGACTCCATGGCACCTGTCAACAGGAGGTGCTTGGACAAATGAAGGAATTGCAGTTCATTCCCTGTGAATGGAGCATAATGTATGTGACAAGGAGATGAGCCTGGAAACATCTAATTACCTTTTGTCTTGTGGCCCCTGGCTTTGTATCTCTATACTTTGGGGAAGTTTTATAGACATTGCCCTCAAACTAAATGCAATACTCCACATGAATTGAGCATTTAATTGTGTGCTAAGCTGTCTTACAGTGCTATCTGTAAATTAGCTTCTTAATCCTCATCACAGCCCTGTGAGGTAGATTTAATTATCACCTCCAGGTCCCCAAAGGAGGAAACTGAAGCACAGATTAGGTGACTTACCCAAGGTCACATAGTCATTATGTTGTGGAGCCAGAATTTAAGCCTAGGCAGGTGACTTTGAAAATCTTTGAAATTCAAGACAATGCTTCTGACACCTTATGAAACCCCCTACTGTATCTGAGTGACTGCAGACTTTCCCAATGCAATACATCTCCTCTTCTCCTGACTGCTGGCACCGAGGGTGTTGACTGTGGACCCAAGTAAGATGAAATGGTTGACAGTTTCAGTCTTTTCTCCACCTATCACATGATGGAGCCCTAGTGGTATGGTGAGTTACATATTAGGCTATTAATGGAAAGGTCTATAGTTCAAATCTTCTAGCTTCTCCATGGGAGAAAGGTAGACCATTAGAAGATCCATAAGTCAGAATCGACTTGATGGGAGTGGGTTTCCTGTTTTGTTTTGATTTGATTTGGTGGTCTGGTAGATTATGTGTTGGGCTATGTGCAAAAAGATAGCCGTTCAAACTGGCCAGCTGTTTCTGGGGGAAATGATGAGACCATCTCTTCCCATCAATAGAGGGACACCATGAGTCAAAATCTACCCCACTGCAGTGGATTTGGGTTGAGTTTGGTGTCTGATAGCAGCCCTGGTGGCTCAGTGGTTAAAAGCAGTTCGCTGCTGAGTGCAAGGTCAGTAGTTAAAACCCAGCAGCTGTTCTGCAGGAGAGATTTTATAGTCTGCTTCTGTAAAGATTCACAGCATTGGACACCCTGTGAGAGGTCTACTTTTATTTTTCTTAACTTTATAAATTTTTTAATTATGATTTGCATGAAAGCTTACAAAACAAATTGATTTTTCATTCAACCGTGCATACACCTTGTGTTTTAAAACATTAATTACAGCATCCACAGTGCAACCACACTTTTATCACTTCATCTCTGTAATTTTTATTTCCGTGAATTCTTCTGTCTCACCCCTTTCTCCTGTCAGAGCGTTATCTCTGGGCATCTGCTGCTCTTTTTGACCTGCTGTTTTCGGTGCTGGAGTCAGTTCAGATGCAGAGTGTCCCTCTCGGTTTTCGAGATGGTAAATTTTTCAAAGAACTGGCTGTTGAGTTATTGCTATGTGCCATCAAGTCAGAATCAACTCACAGCTGACCCTCCAGTGAGTTTCTAGGGGCAGTAACTCACATTGGAGATTGCCCATCTTTCTCCCACAGAGCAGCTGGTGGATTCGAACTGCATGCCTTTTTTGACCTTTCTGTCTTAGAGTCACCTTAAGTTGAATTTGACCTGATGCAATGGATTTACTTTTCTTTTGGTACCTGAATTATACATAATATGACTAGTATAAAAGTAGTAATTTATACCTTTACCACCACCATAAAGCATAGTCCTTCCTGGTCTCTCTGGTGATGATGGATTCCCCAGGAAGGAAGACAAGGTACTAAGGAAAAGCTATGTGACTATGTGATGGACATGGTAAGTGAAGAGAATAGGGGACAGGCTAGGGGGGAGAGAGTGACAAAGAAGGAAAGGGAGAATGGGGAGGACAGCAAGGAAACACTCCATGGTCAAAATCAGGAAGGGAGTGCATCAGGGATGCCTCCTGTCTCCATACCTCTTTAACCTGTATGTGGAAAAGATCATCCGGGAGGCTGGGCTCTATGAGGAGAAGTGTGGCATCAGAATTGAAGGAAGACTCATCAATTACTTATATCATGCAAATAGCACAACTTTCTTGCTGAAACTGAAGAGGACTTGAAGACTTTGCTGCAGAAAGTCAAGGACTACAGTCTTCAATATGGATTGAAGCTCAACATCAAGAAGACAAAGATTCTCACCACTGGCCCCTTTGGAAGCACCATGATAGATAGAGATGAGATTGAGATTGTTAACAATTACATCTTGCTTTGGTCCACAGTCAATACTCTTAGAACCAGCAGCCAGGAAATCAAAAGACGAATTGGATTAGGAAATTCTCCCATCAGGGACCTCTCCAGAGTGCTGAAGTCCAAAGATGTCAATCTAGAGACTAAAGTGAACCTGATTCAGGCCATCACAATTGCTTGTAATGCATCAGAGAGCTGGACAATTAATAAGAATGACAGAAGAAGAATTGATGCCTTTGAGTTGTGGTGCTGGAGAAGAGGATTGAACAAACCATGGACCGCTAAGAGAACAAACATTTCTGTCCTAGAGAGGGTGAAACTAACTTGCTCTCTGGAAACAAGAATTTTGAAGCTCAATCTCAAATACTTTGAGCGTGTTGCCAGGAGGGACCAGTCCTTATGGAAGGACATCATGCTTGGAAGAATGGAGGGACAACGCAGGAGAGGAAGACTCTCAATGAGATGGATTGACACAGTGACAGGGGTGTTAGGAGTAAGTATGTTGGAGACAGTGAGACTGGCAGGATTTAGAGCTGTTGTACATAGAGTCACTATAAATAGCAGGCAACTCAAAGGCACACACAACAATAACAACAACTGTGACAAGGTCGGATTTGTCCACCCAGCCCCTCTCTTACTTACCACACATTCCTTTCTTCCATAAAGCATGTGCATACAGCTGGAAGAACAAATATTAGATAGCAAATAGAGAGATGGTGAACCTGGAGGAGGATGTATGGAAATCATAGACCCACAGGATTTGTGCCTTTTCCAGCTTGGTCCGGAATGGGACTCCTGCACCTCTGTGATATCCTCAGGGGAGATCCTAACCATGCAGCTTCCTGACAACCTGGGGCCCACATTGTCACCCCTTTCCTTATCCATGTTACCTTCCTAATCTGTTTCTTCCCTTCTCCTGCTGGTCCCCTGTTGGTTCAGGAGATTGAAATTCGAGCTGGAGAGCCAGATGAAGACCAGAACTCTTGCTAGAGCTTCATCTTTCTGTCCCCCCTTCCTTTGCCTTCTTCTGCCCCTTCCGGCTTGCTGTCTAGATGCGGCCTAAAGGAGAAATGGGTTGGGCCTTTCACCCTCACGCAGGCGCTGCTGTTGAGTCAGTACTCACTGGATCGGGTTTCGAAGGCTAGATGCTGCAATGAGGAGAGACTGTTCATCTTTCTATTGAGGAGTCACTGATGGATTTAAACCAGAGCTCCCTAAAGCCTTTCAGTGGTAGCCAAGTCCACAGCAACGAAGTAGAAGAGGAAAGAAACCTATAACTTGGGAAGTAGAGAACTCAGAACTCCTGTGACTTCAAGAAAGGATGGCAATTAGTACATTAGGGGTGTATCTAAATTAGGGACTGCCTTAAATTATTCCTAAATTACATCACTTCTTCCTGAGTAAAGGATATGCTCTAGCATGCATTGCCCTAGTTACCAGCTAGATCTTTTTCACCAGGCCGTGTGGCCTGCCTTCCTTTAAATGTAGCAGTGAATTTCCATTGCTCCTCTCCCTGTGGGCCCTTCTGAAGAAGTATTTTTGTCTCTCGATTCTTATTATGCACTAATTTACTTGAGATCTCGGGCTGCCATGGGGTGAGTCTGTTCACTGTGGTCAGGGCCTTGCTGGTTGATTCTTCGAGTTGCAGAAAAGGGAAAGCAGGGGTCTTCAGAAATACACACCAGGCCATCCCTCAGTAGGCTGGCCTCTCCCTCCTCTTAGGCATCAAGGAGCCCAGAGCTCTCCTTGGGCTGAGCTTAAAGAAGCTGGGATTGGTGAGTCAGAGTGTAGCACCCCGGGCATGCTGGAAGAGCAGAGCAGATGCATTTGGAAGCTTCCTAAGGACTGCTGTCCTCACGGAAGGGTTCATGGGGAGAGGTGCAGTGCAGGTCTGCAGCATTCAGCCCCATGGAGACAGGGGGAGAATTAAAACAGAAGTGTGCCTCCAGGAACCTACAGCAGAGATTAATTAACAGGGAGCAAGTACCATCCAACGGTGAAGCCCAGAGGGAGCCCTCTAGATGCTGGCCTGTGGGGGGAATCTTTTCATAAGTAGGGTGGCACTGTCTCCCTACTTGCCCAATAATAATGCCTGTGTGTTTCTGGTGGAATTACCTAGCACTCTCCTTTTGCTCTCAAGAATGTCCTAGTGTAGGCAATAAATTATACCATATCCTATGTCTAAGGCAATATTGTAGCATTCCGTGCTCATTCAGACCGAAGCAGGACTCCTGGAGTGTGGAGAGGATTAAGCAGTCCGCAGGAAGCCTGCCTGCCTTCCAGCAACTCTCTGTAGACTATGCAGAATCCGCCACTGTTAATATTGTTTTTAATAAGAATATGGTTTTCCTTTTTATGACGATCGTACAATGTACCCTTTGTAAGTGTCTAGGAAGTGGAGCTGCCAAGACCAAATATTAATAGACGTTAACTGACCCTTGTCTGTCTTCTCTTAACCCTTGCTGCCAGACAAAGGCTGATGTCAGGGAGCAGCTCAGAAAACATGATCCAGCTCCCAGCTTTGCAGGAGCCAGGAATCCAGCCTTCCTGCGATCGCCTGCAGTCCCCAGACAATTGCTCAGCTTGTTGGATTCTGTTTTTTATTGTTTTTCACCTTTTAAATCTATAATTCTACCAGCTTAGGAATGTTTTGGTTGTTATGTGCCGTCGAGTCGCCTGCTATACCTTTTTTTTTAGTTTGTCTTTCCAAAATCTCCTGTCTGTGTACCACTTGGCACTGACTTGATCCAGTAAGATCTGCAGTCTCCTTGAAGGTCATGCCCAATGCAGTAACTACAGTCTTGCTGTAGCTCCACTCATGTGAGCCCTGGAGATGTGCAGTTGTGGCCTTCGGGTTCTCTTTGCTTGACATAGTCCTCCGTGTCAGTGTTGTCGGGGTCGTGGGTTAGTTGTGATGCACTGAGACCCCTGAATACCAAAACAAAGCTCCTGCATCATCTTCACAGTCGCTTCTGTGTGTCAGCCCATTCTTGTGGCAGCTGGAGCAATCCATCTCCTGCAAGGTGTTCATCTTGTTTTCTGACCTAGTTTATCAGGTATGATGTCCTTCTCCAGGAAGAAGTCTCTGCTGATAACATGTCCAAAGAGGTGAGATGCAATGTTTCCATCTCTTGTTACCTTGTAAGGAGCATCCTGACATCACTGCTCCCAAGACAAAATTGCTCATTCTTATGATTGTCCATTGTTGTTAGGTACCATCAAGTCACTTAGGACCCATAGCAACCCTGTGAACAACAGATCTGAACCCTGTCCTCTCCTGTGCCATCCTCACACATTGTGACACATTCCAGCCTATTACAGCCATCACTGTGTCAATTCCTGGTTGTGGGTTTTCCTCTCTCACTGGCCTTCCACCATTCCAAGCATGATATCCTTCTTCAAGGTATAGCTTCTCCTAGCAACATACCCGAATTATGTGAGATGAAGCTTCGTTATCTTTGCCTCCAAGAGGCACTATGGCTGCACTTTCTCCAAGACAAATTTGTTTGGCATTCCATGGTATATTCTGTACTCTTCTCCAACACCACAGTTCAATTCTTATTTTGTCATCCTTATTCACTATCCAGCTCTCAGATTCATCACAAGTGATTGAAAAGACTGTGGCCTGAATTAGGTGAATCAAGGTCCTCAAACTGACATCTTTGCTCCTAAACTATTTAGAGAGATCCCTGATGCAGACTTTGACAGTGCAATATGGCTCCTGGTCTCCTGACTGCTAATACAAGGATGTTGATCGTGGATACAAGTAAGATGAAATTGTTGACAACTTGAATCTTTTTTCTGTCTATCATGATGTTGCCTGTTGGTCCAGGGTAAGATATTTTTGTCTATCATGATGTTGCCTGTTGGTCCAGGGTAAGAGATTTTGTTTTCTTGACGTTAACTTGCAATCCATATTAAAGGCTGTATTCTTTGATCTTCTGCAACAAGTGCTTCAAGTCCTGCTCATTTTCAGCAAGGTTGTGTCATCTGCATAATTCAGGTTATTGATGAGTCTTCTTCATAGAGTCCAGCTTCTCAAATAATTTGCTCAAAATATAGATTGAATTGGTATGGAGAGAGGATATAAGCCTAACACACCCCTTTCCTAATTTTAAACCATAAAGTGTTCACACCAGCCTCTTGGTCTAGGTATACGTTTTGCATGAGTACAATTAAGTGCTCTGAAATTCCCATTCTTCTCAATGTTATCCATAATTCGTTGTGATCCACACAGTCAAATGTCTTTGCATAGTCAATAAAGCACAAATAGACATTCTTCTGGTATTCTTTACTTTAAGCCAGTATCTACCTGACATCAGCAGTGAAATCTGTGGTGCCCTGGCCTCTTCTAAATCCTGCTTGAACTTCTGGCCGTTCCCTATCTGTGGACTATTCTAGCCATTTTTTAAATGATCTTTAGCAATGTTTTTCTTGCACGTGATATTGTTTAATAATTTCCACATTCTGTTGGATCACTTTTCTTTGGAATGAGATCAAATCTGGACTGCCTCCGTCAGTCAGCCAGATTTCCTAGCATATACTGATGAGCACATCCAGGGCTGCATCTGTTAGTTGAGACATGTCAGTTGATATCCCATCAATTCCTGGGGCCTTTTTGTGGGGGGAGGGCAATTCCTTCAGTGCAACTTCAACTTATTCCTTCCTTATCATTGGCTCTTGATTATATGGTACTTACTTAAACTTTTCAGTGACAGTCAATTCTTTTTGGTATAGTGACTCTGTATATTGCTTCCATCTTCTTTGATTCTTCCTGAATCATCCAAGATGTTGAATGATCCTGGCTGTTCATAGTATATACTATATTTGTCATCACCACCACAATTCAAAGACATCAGTGCTTCTTCAATTTTCCTTATGCCTTGTCCAGATTTCTCCTCCATATGAGTCTATAAACCAGCTGTGGTGGCCTAGTGGCAAAAAGCTGCACTGTAATCTCAAAGGCACGAGGTTCAAGGCCACCAGCTGCTCTGAGGCAGGAGGACAGGCAGTCTCCTCCCATGTGATTAACTGCCTCTGAAAACTCGCTGGAGGGTCAGTTATACGTCAGTTCGGATTCAACAGTATATGACAACAACAGCAACAGCATAGTTTACAAACTCATTACTTGATTTTAAGTACCTTAAAAGGAGTCTTTTGCAGCACGTTTTCCAAGTTTTAATATGTCATTTAATGTTTATGTGTTGGCCATCAAAAAAGGATTTGCTAAGCAGGTGTATCAAGAAATTTTGAAAATAGTTATCTGGCCAACCCACCAACAGAGTCTCATATTTCTACTCATTCCAAAGAAAGGTGATCCATCAGAATGTGGAAAATGCTTAGAAGGGTGCCTGATGAAACTTGGCCCCAGCTGCTTTAGGAATGTTATCAGAAGCAACCAGTCCCCAGTGCTTGGTGAAGGAGCGAGTCAGAGAAAAAGAGAAAGGCATTCAATGAGAGAGATGAATACAACAGAGGCTTCAAGCATAACAAAGACTGTGAGAATGTCACAGAACCAGGCATCTGTTGTGTACAGGGTTGCTATGAGCCATAACTGACTTGACAGCACCCCGCAAAAGCAAGAAGATCAGGCTCATGGGTCAGATTTGGAGTCTCTGGATGGTGCAAACATTTAATATTCTTGTCTGCTAATAAAATGGTCCAACATTGGTGTATAATCAGAGGTTCTTTGGAAGAAAGGCCTGGCAATTTTCAAAACAATGAGCCTTTTACCACCCTGTGAAGCAGAGTTAAGGTTACTATGAGTCAGAACAATTGGATGTTGGCATTTAGAACATATTAGCAGCTGAGGCACAAACAGACATTTGTGCACCAATGTTCATAGCAGCATTATTCACCATCGCAAGAACATGGAAACAGCCCATATGTCAAACTACAAATGAATGGATTGAGAATTTTTGGTACATTCACACAATGGAATACTACGCAGAACACAGGAGCAATTACTTTGTAAATTATTACCTAACTTGGGCTGGGCTCTATGAGGAGAATTGTGGCATCAGGATTGGTGGAAGGTCTATTAACAATCTCCATTATGCAGATGACACAACCCTGCTTGCCGAAACTGAGGAGGACCTCATGCACTTGCTGCAAAGGGTCAAGGACTGCAGCCTTCAGTATGGACTGAGGTTCAGTGTCAAGAAGACAAAGATTCTCACCACTGGACCAATTGGCAGCGTTAGGGTGGATGGCGAAGAGATTGAGAGTGTTCACAGCTTCAGTTTGCTCGGCTCCACAGTCAACACTCTTGGCACCAGCAGTCAGGAAATCAAAAAGCATATTGCGATGGGAAAGTCTGCTGTTAGGGACCTCTCTAAAGTACTAAGGAGCAACGGTGTCTCTCTGGAGACTAAGGTGCGCCTGATACAGGCCATGGTCTTTACAATCGCTTGTTATGCATCAGAGAGTTGGACAATGACTAGGGAGGACAGAAGGAGAGTGGATGCTTTTGAGCTGTGGTGCTGGAGAAGGGTACTGAATGTACCATGGACTGCCAGGAAAGCAAACAGATTCATCTTGGAGAGGATTAAACCAAGCTGCTCCTCGGAGGCAAGGATTCTGGGACTTCGTCTGACATACTTTGGACACGTTGCAAGGAGGGACGGGTCCTTGGAGAGGGACATCATGCTTGGGAGGGTGGAGGGACGGCGCAGGAGGGGAAGACCCTCTATGAGATGGATTGATTCGGTGACTGGGGTAATCGGGATGGGTGTGTCAGAGGCAGTGCGTTTGGCGCAGGATAGAGCAGGGTTTAGGGCTGTTGTGCATAGGGTCGCTATGAGTCAAAAACGACTCGACGGCACATAACAACAACAACAACAACTTGGGAGGGACTGGAGAGCATTATGCTGAGCGAACTCAATCCCACAAGTATAAATATTGTATAATACCATTATTGTGGAATGAGTATAAGGATCCAAGAGAAGTAGGAGAGGTTGGAAGCAGAGGTATGAGGATGTGCAGGGAGAGGTGGGGATTAGTCGTGGGTTGTACAATTTATTGGGTGGAGTGATGAGGGAAATTTAAATAATTTATTCTTGAAAACAATGCATCTGAATTTTGTAAATAAACTAGTGTAAAATTTAAAAACAGGATATTTGAATTATATAAGTGGTATCGTAAGGAGGCAGGAATCTGCTATAAAGAAAAATCGTATGAAACTTACTCATGGTTTTCTGTTTACTGAGACAGAATCAATAGACTCAACTTGGAAGACGTATTCAGGCCCTCACTTATGATCCTACTTGGGGTTATTGTATGAATTCAAATAGAAAGAAATGTAGCTCTTCCAAAAACTGTAATTCTAGTTTTCTGTTTGTTTATCCAACCTGATCTTTCTATTAGTCAAATAGGTTACATTTGTGTGTTATCTTCTTCTTTTTTTTTTTTTCTTCAGTGGAAGGTTCAGCAGTTTCAGAGTATAATTGTTTTAAATTGGGAAAATTCAATTTTCTCTAATGTTTTAACACTTAACTCAGCTTTTGAAAGCATGTGTTTCCTTGCATTAGCCAAAACATTTGGAAAATGAACTCATCTCAACTCATCTCCTTCCCATCCCCAGCTCCACCCACACAGCCTGCAACCCAATCAGTTCCGTGCCTGATTTCCTTCCTTGACTTAATGCTAACACCATTCTCCTAGTCGTCGTTAAGAACCTTAGAGTCATTTACACGCCTGCTCATACCTTCTTTGAGTCTTCCCATCCCAACTTGCCCTCTGTTCCTTTGGCACTTTCTATGGAATCTGTCAGCATGTCTCTCAAAGTTGCCCATTTCTTCAATTCTTGCCGCAGTGACCTTGTTCACGATGGTTCTACATCATACCTGGGTCATTGTCTGAGTTTCCAAATTGATTTTCCCACCTCAAGGCTTTTGTCATATTAAATCATTTTAGATTTCTCCACCACCACCACCCCAGATTAACCTTCATACAAAAACAAATGATCATTCCATTCCCCTAGTCAAAATTTGTCAGGGCCTCTCTACCAGTCACTGGGTAAGAGAGACACAAGCCAGCTCTTAAACAGACAGTAGATGCTCTCTGGTCAAACAGCAGCATCTTTTCCCTCTGCTTTGCTCTATGAGCTGTTGGTTCGTGCTATACTCCTCGCTTCACAACCCTACCTTTGCATGTCTTTGCTGCTTTTTTTTTATTCAAGCAGTGTTCTTTCTGCTCTTGGGATTCTTTACCCTCCATGCGCAGTTCCACTTAACCACTAACCCAAAAAGTTACCCCCTCCTGAAGTCCTCAGCCAAGGGGGCACCCTTTGTTTGCTGAATGCCTCCGGCACCTAGCACTTGGATGATGTAGGATATTGTTTGTATTGGAATCATTTCTGTGTTGTCATATACCTACTTCCTTGTGAGCTCCCTAGGGGTCCAGTTCTGTTTCTCCGACATCTGAAATAGAGCTTTGTGAAAACAGTGTGGCCAGCATGGGGCCAGCACCATCTGACCTGCACTAACTCCACAAGGGGGAAGAATCCCCATCAACAATGTCAACACCGCAAAGTCAGTGTTCACATTCCCATTCCTTCTATCAGCTCCAGCTCCAGTCTTCTCTCCCACAGCTCTGACTGCTCTATCAGGTTCACTATAACTCCTACATGTGAAGTTCATTAGAGGAGCCGCAGGTTATAGTTGAGGATACAGTGCTTCAGTCAGGGCATGTCAGGTGTGCTGTAAGGGAGGCTTCTCCTGCGCCTCATGGCTCCGGACCTTGCCCTGCATTCAGCCAGTGTTACTAAGCTGCTTTAGTTCTACCAGTTATGCGCCTCCCCCACTCCATCAGTAAGCCTCGGCCATGGCGCTCGGCTCTAGCTCCATCGTGCTGCAGATCTTGCCTCTTCTCTGCTTCACACTGGTTTCTGGTTCTCCACCACCTACATCTGCCGCTGTTGTAGTACCGAAGTTGCCTTGTTTTGGTCTCTAATGCAGGATTCTCTGTCCCAAGGACGTGTTGCACTCCCTTCTTCTTTCTAGATGGTAGTGAGATTCCTAGTTTCTCCCACTGAATCTGCTCAACTTCAGCCAAGCAGGATGGTCAAACTGACCTATCCATGCTTAGTGGCCTGTGCTCCTTATTTACACTTACGCCCTCCCCAACAAGGAGTGCTATTTACGTGATTCACTGACCGTCCAGCCCTTGATGGGTCACACGGACACCTTACATTTGTGTAATCCTACCCAGCCATGTGGTGAAAGTCAAAGCTAATGACTTAAAAAGCGGCACTGAAGAACCCATTGTAGCACAGGCCTTGCCCTTGATAGGTGTAGTTCCTGGGCGGTGGAAAAAGATTAATCTGCTTGGCTGGTGGAGTGCTTTGCATTTGAAAATTCAAGTTCACATAATTTAAAAGCGATGTATGATCGGGTAAATGGTTATCACAAGAGTCCACAATTAAGGTTGCATAGTGGAATGAACTGGGGGTGGTGGAAGGGGGTGGGGGGGATTGTGTACCAGGGAGGGAGTGTTTATTTTACTTTTCAAAGACAGGAGCGAACTGGAGTGGGGGTAGGGCTGGGCGGGGAGAGAAGTGCAGCAATGAATGAATGGAAATCCAAAATCTCTTTAAATGTTCATTAAAATTATATAAAAAATAATAATCAAATAAAAAAATAAAGTGTTATAAAAAAAAATTCAGGTTCACTCAGGACTCCTTAAAAGAACAGCTTAGTGATCTACTCCTTAAAAATAAACCATTGAAACGCCCTATGTTACCCATTTATACACATGTTGAGTCTCCATGAGATGGAGATTACATAGTAGTAACCAGTTTGGGATACTTAGTAACTAGATAGCCTGTGTTGAGTTTGGGTGCATGTGATAATTTAAACTCAAAAAGGGGAGTGGGATGGCATAAACTCACAGAAATGTTTTCCCTTTTCAGCAAAACCCAAAATCACTTACGTAGAGAACCAGACCGCCATGGAGCTGGAAGAACAAGTTACTCTTACCTGTGAAGCCTCAGGAGACCCCATTCCCTCCATCACCTGGAGAACTTCCACCCGAAACATCAGCAATGAAGAAAAGGTATAATGTTGCCCAAAAGTTTCAGGGCCAAGGAATGCAGACTTGACACTGGTTAGGTCTGCTCAATGCCTGGCCATGTTTGGTGAACCAGAAAAATGGGATGTGGTCACCAGGGGCTACAGCCTACTTCTGTGGCCTCCTTCCCCCAGCTCGTCCAGACGTGGCCTGCTGAGCACCCCCTTGCAATGAAACGGGCACAGTTCCTTGCCTAGATTTGCAGAAGCTTGATGATAGTGGGCATCGTGAAGTCAGGTGTTCTGGGGAGGAAGGGAAGAGTGGTTTTCAATCCCAGGGTTATGGAGCTGAGAAGACCCTGATGTCCCAGATGATCATTCTTATCATCTCAGGAGCACCAAGGAAATGTCTCTGAGAAGAATAGGGAACAAAAAAAGCCTATTAATTCTTTTTCTTACATTCTATATACTCATGCTATACCTGCACTATATGCACAAAAGCTTGGTTGCCTTTGTGTCTGCCTGTATTCTTGGTCACATGCAGATACCATTTGTTCTCAGGCAAAAATAATTAGCAGTTTTTAAGTGATGATTGTTACACCCAAGTTCTGCAGTGTTTTCATGGAGGGTTTAGAACACGGCAGCAACCTTCGTGGTGCACTAAAATGGTTGGGACAATTGAACATTAACGTACATAGATTTTCAGGCCACCGGAAAGCCATCAGTATTGATAGTGGTTAAAAGTGAGGTGACCCCACATCATACAGATTGCATTGAGTGGGTCAAAAGCAGCAGGAGGAAGAAGCTTGGGTTTTAAACCAACCAGACCCTGTTATGGAACTTCTCCAACCTCATCTCATGTATCCTGTGGTAATGGCCTTTGTTTTAGTTGGCCAAAGCTTTGTCACCTATTTGAGAGTAATGGCTTTAGCTTTAAAGAACAGTTATAATGGATTGCTTATTGACCAGAATGTCAAAAATGGTAGCTACTCTTCCTCATGCCTAAAGGAAATTCCTAGAAAAGATAAATCAAGCCAAAAAAAGCACAGTGTGATCCAAATCTGGATTTACATTTGAGCCCCCACTCCCAGAAACAAAACCAAAATCAAAGGGAATGGGAATTTGTTTTAAATAACCTTTTCAGAATTTGTGCCAATCTTACCTCTAGAGTTAAATTCAGTTCAACCCAAAAAACTCATCAGAAGAACTGCTAACTATTTTTGAAACTCGCATATGTTGTTTGATATTGTGGAAATCAATTTTATTAAGAAATGTGGTACTCACTTGGATAACTTCTTTCTCTGCATTGAAATTAAAGTCTCAGCCAAAAGTGCAGTCCCACACCCGTCGTGTGTGCTATGTGAATTGAATGTACATTTCAGGGCTTCAATTGTAGGGCACAATGCTCATCAGGTCTCTCTACTTCATTCCTGGGAGTAGATTTGTCCAGAATAACCAAAGTAGTATGGTGTATCTTTGACCTACAGTGAAAGACGGAAATAATAGCTAGCTCAGATGAATGACACTTTCAAATTCTGTATCATTGTTATGAATAGCTCAATAGCTAGGCTAGACCAGAAGGGTACCTACCTCAGGCTCTTTAAGAATTTGCCACTTCTTTACAGAAGGAAAACATATCATGGGACACTAACAATGCACTCAGGTGTCCCTGGGTGGCACAGATGATTAGACACTTCACTACCAGCCAAAAAAATTGGTGGTTTGAACCTAACCAGAGATGCCTAGGAATGCAGAGCTGGCAATATGCCTCCAAAAGACTGCAGCTTTGAAAACCCAGGGAAGCAGTTCGGCTCTGCACACGTGGTGTTAACATGACTTGGAAGACACACAGCAGTAACTAACAACAATAATATACACTCGTACTTACCAAATTCAGTTAGACCAGAGGTCAGCAGCAGTTGTCTCCAGCATAGTAAGAATCTATTTTTAAAATAAATATAATTTAAATATCAGTTTAGCTCATCTGTCTGAATCTTAGTTCATTGTTAAACCCAGACACAAAGATTGTGTTACGGCTTTTTCAACTAACAACTGTCTGTAAAGTCCCATTATCACAACATAAATGAATTGGAGTTAGAAGAACACTTGTAAGTCAGCCAGTGTTGTGACACCAGGTTACTAACATATTTAAGCTATATAAGTTGCTGTTTCTATTAATTATATATTGACATCCAAGAGGCATGATCATTGTTTCACACCCTGGATAGGTTTACTCCATGGATATACTAGCTATAACAGTTAAGAAAACAAATAGGGCCCTTTTATGAGTAGATTGGACTCCAGATAATAAATTTCACTTTTACTCTGGCAGCTTCTCCTCGTATTTGAGCCATCTACAATTTCATTATGTATATAATTAGGCTCTGAGATGACTGAAGTAGCTAAATTGGAAGAGTAGACGAAAATAGTCTTCTTTTTAAAATAATGGTGATGAGAGTAGACAATTTTATCTAGTCAGTATGGTAAAGACATTTCCTGAGAATTGCGTCACACGAGATGCTGGAATCATAACAGGTGGAAGGCACCATGGAGGCACTTTCCTGTCACCTGGCACCCTTTCTGGAGTCTCTGCCTGATGTGATTGTGTTAACCCCTCAAAGAACAGCCATCCAACAGTGATGGTTAGGAAGATCTGCTGTCTTATCCCTTCCCTCTCACAGTGCTTCTCATCTCTACCCTTTAGTCTTTCCTATAAAATTGGAGAGCAATGATTAGAGTCCTTTAGTTTCTGCTAGTCAGCTTCAACCCAGTAGTTAACACCCCTTGATTTTTATGAGGCTCAGACATCCAGACACGACCTAACTAGTACACATACATCAGCTGGGTATCACCTCCCTTGATCTGGACAATGTGATGTCGTGAAAGTCCTGTTAGATCTTCAGCAGGTTCCTCATTCTGTTTATTGTTGAACTTATGGTTGGCTAAGATCACTAGGTGGTTTGTTTTTTTTGGTTTTTTTGGGTGGTTTTGTTTTTGTTTGGTTTTTTTTTTTTTCACATGAGCTACGGCATTTAAGCCACACATTTCTATCCAATTTTTATGCAATCAATACCATAATTTTTTAAAAAATCAGAATTTTCTCCTTATTTCTCTTTAAACTTTTATCTTGCTTTTGGCAGCCCAGAGTCTCTCAATAGAATCACTATTGCAGTTTTAGATAAATCCTCCTTGTGTGGAAAGGCCCTGTGCATTACAAATACATTAGCATCAATCAACTGGCAGCCTTCCTTTAGAGACCACCAATCTCTGTGATTTCCAAAAATGCCTCAGTGACCAAACAGCCAATGGATGGTGACCACGACCCATGATTGAACCAAATCAGGACTGGCTCTCATCCAAACTGTCCTTGGTTCATCAGAAGATCTTGTCCAGGACATTTCACCCTTTATGTTTAACTTTTTTATATAAAGTTCCAACCTCATGCATAAGAAGAACTCAAGAACAGGCACCAAGTAGCTTTCTCATTGCATCTGTCACCCAACATGTGTATTAGGTGTTGCTTCCAACCTTGCATAAATACTTACCTGAAATATCTTTGTCCAGGTCACTGATAAAACTACTGACTGGGACAAGGTCAAGTACAGAGGAAGCTCCAGGAATTCCCTCTGGGTCAGTGACTCAGAAGGTTGAGCATCCAATACCATTGGGTTCACTGATGATTTGATGGTTTTTGTGGAAGGCTCATTGAGTCCTTTAGTAAAGTTAGTTACGATATAAGCTAATCAAGAAATTGTCTTTCCCTTCACTGCATAGTTAGGTATACTGTTGTTGTCATTGCTAAGGTGTGATAATATTCTTCTTTTTTGAAAAAGGAGAAAAGACCATATACACACATAGACAACCAGAGACACACTCTTGGTGGCTTTATAATGGAATTCCAGGTAGTTGTCTTTGTTTTAAAAAAAAAGTGAGAGGCAAGCAACAACAAAGTGAGTCTAATCATAACACCTTATCTCTGATCATGTCTCTGAGTGGAGTCCAGTCACTTGTCTGAGATTCAGTATTATCAATCTTTCTAGTAACTTTAGCTAGTTTTGTTGGTTTAGCTCAAAAACAATACTAACTAGACCAAATCAAATAATTTGTAACCTTGAGATCATTAGGATGGGTCCATTTTCTGAGATCCAGTCAGTTAAGATGTGGTCAGTATTATGTTCACAAAAGTCTGAGTCTGATCGTGTATATGGAGGTCACTGTGAAACTGAGATATGTAGCAAGGTCTTTGTGTCCGTATCATTCTCATTATTTATCCAGATTCATTGTAAATATCTCCCAAGTGTTTGAGTGATTGGTCTTTAATTTCAAGTAGCATTTACATATTGGGTATCGAAGATTCCTTCCTGATGATCTCTGTGCCTTATCCCTGAACAAGCTCAATGTGGGTTTATTTGACCATCACAGTACCTTTGAGATTGTCTGGTAAACCAAGGCACATGAACATCTTAATGATTAAGGAAAAAGAGGGAATGAGGAGTTGGAATCTGGAGATAGACAACTAAAAGCACTAAAGAACCTTGAACTTGAGTTGATTAGATAGCCTATAAATAAGAAAAAATATTTCAAATTCTTCATTTTTAAAAAAAAAAAAAGAACAGGAGCATTCTTTTCACCAGGAAAAGTTCTTAAACCAATACAAATCCATTATTCACTTTTACACATTGGAAAATTTTATCGTGTTAAGAAATCAGAGTCTGGTCTACCCATAGGGAGTGAGAACATATATAACTGGGGATGTTTAGGCTGTAAGTATGTTGTTGTGTACCCTCAAGTCAGAACTGACCCATAGCTGACCCTCTAGTGGTTTTTCAGAGGCAGATAATGACACAGGAGGAGATTGTCCATCCTTCTCCTGCAGAGTCCAAATTTTTATACGTGTTCCTACATACTTGTGTGTAATATGGTAAGACATATTGACATTTAAAGAACTTTGAACCTCTTGGAGTATCCCTAACCATACTCTAATTTCTTTTATGTTGTACATTTACAAATCTAGTTAAAATGGACCACACCTTCATTAAATTGTCAGAGCCAAGCACACACCAACATAGCAGATCAGGATGCAAAAAGCATTATGAATAATAGGAGTCATTTACTCTAAAAACCTCAGAATCAGGACAAAACCATTGTGGGGGCGGGGGAGAGAGAGAGAAGGAGTATCAGATTTGATAGCCTCTTAAAAAAATGATCTCAATGAATCCAGCCCTGGCATGTGACAGACAAGCTTCGTAGTGATGTGGAGTTGGCCACCACATTTGACATGTTGGCCCACTGTTACTTTGGTCTTTGCATGTAACTCTGTTCTCACTTCCTTCTTCATTCCAACATCATGTGACCTAACCCAGCATCTTCGTCCTCATTTCGTACAAAAGCGCCTTGCACTTAGTGGACGCTGAATAAATGTTTGCCAGCTCATTAACATTCCCTGAACTGCACCGCTGTGTTTCTTGCATCTTTTCTATCCTTTTTCCGTCTAACATCAGGGATAATTAGGCAGTCGGACCACCTGATGCAAAAGAACAATGCAGGTGTGATGTCTTGGACTCCCAGTATGCAAACAGAAAAACATTAAGCAAAGCAGATTGCCAAGCGTGAGATAAATCACCAGTGTAGATGTGGATAGGCAAGCGCCCCAAACCTCTGTCCGTCTGCATTGGCTCCCCCTTCGTGAATGCTGTGTTTGATGGAGACGATGCCCACTGAGCCTGCTTGCTGTCCGTGCATTCTTCTGCCTTTCAGGGCTGGCAGGAGCCCTAGCACTCAGCATTTGTATCCTCAACTCCTCCTGACCCAGAGACTAAAGAAGTTCCACCTTCTTAATCTGTTCCTTCCATTTTCCCCTTGTCAATTCTTCACAAAATTATTAGCCCCCTCACAGAATGCATGCAAAAAAGTCATGAAATGCATGAGCATAAAATGGCATTAGTATATCTGCAATAAACTACCTATTAAAATCCAAAGGAAGACACCTACTCTGTGTATTATATCTAGATTGTGGGGCTAGAAAAAGTATGTAGTGCAGCCATGAGGAATATTCACAACCATTTGGGACAGAAGCAGACTAATACATCTGCTAAGACCCCTATGTCTGTCTCTGACAGATTTGGGAGAAGTCTATACTTTGCAACAGACATCTTAATGTGCATAAGGGGTTAATAAGCTTGAACAGACACTGAATCCCAACCTGAACTGATTGAACACTGTTCAAAGTGGGCCTTGGAAAAAGTTCTGAATTGAAAAGAAGCCGCATGTGCACGGAATGCAGTGTGATACATCAGTTCTCTGAAGCAACATGTTGTAAAATTTTACTGCTTTCTTGTTGTGTTTTATATCTTGTTCTCTCCAGGCTTCGTGGACTCGACCAGAGAAGCAAGAGGTATAGCTTACCTGACCAATAGCCAGTCTTTAGTTTTGAAAACATTATGGTTTAACTCACCATTTCAGTTGAATAACCAGACATGCTAAACTAATTAGTCATTTAGTTAGATTCAAGAGTAGGTCAATAGTGGTAGACGTTACTTTAGCAATAGTGTCATTTTAGGATGAGCAAGCAAGCTGTGTTGGAGTGGATGAACAAATCCATAATATTCCTAAAACTGGATCTTATTCTGTCACTGGTACTGGTAAAATCATATCCAGGTAATTGTACTTATAAAAATAAATTTCCCCAATTCCCAGGCCAGGCATTTGGAAATGATGACTTTTTTTTTAAACTCTCACCTGGTTGATGTGGCTTTGGGTCATAAAGTCACAGTTAGTGATCTAAAAATACACTCAGCCCTTTTCTTTCCAGCTCAACTCACCTTGTTGCTCGCTTGTTTAATAATGATTGGTCTTGATAAATTATCATACCACATTTCATCTCACAAGCAATGCCAAAGACATCGCTCGCTGGTTTTCTCAAATTGCTAAATCTCTTTTACCCTTGTAGAGCGTTAAGTTTATGAGAATAGAAGGATTGGGCACAAATGATTTTATGGTTTTCAAAGTCAGGAAAGCTTTTGAAATTTCTCTTTTTGTTTCAGTTTGGGTAATGTGGGTCTTAGTCCGGACATGACAAATTTTAATCTTGGATTTTAATTGCTACCATCCCATCAGTGTCCTGCTTTCAATCTCAACTGTCATTTCCCCCTGAGGAGTGTGATTCAGTGTCAGAGGCGTAAATAAAAGCTGATATACTTTATCTGAGAATCAAGGATCAAATCTGTAAACACTGTTTTTAAAATGTAGCTCTTGTCTCTTTTCCAGTTGGAATTTTGGTACACTGTAATAATATATGGAGATCCTATAGACTTAGTGTTTTAAATAGGAAACTCTATCCTCTTAGTCTTTCAGGATGGGTTCTTATTCAGAGCACTTAACTCACGTGTTCAAGCCATGGATATAAATATTTAATGCTGTTCAATACTTAAAAGTTGACAGCACATCCCACAGCACTGAAATGCACTTGGACAAGTAAGCACACCTCCACTGTCAAATTTAGTTCATTACCATTTCTCTTTGTATCATGCCTTCCTTGATGTCATAGGGACTCCAGTTAAGTGCACGTCCTTTCTGAAGTGCTTCCTTCGGGTGGCACACAAATCGCTTAGTGCTGTCACGGGCTTCAAGCGTTACTGCCTAGAAGTCATAGACCCATTTGGGTTTGGACAAAGGAGAGAGGAAGGATTAATTCTCAGCTCCTCCTAAGCAGCTATGGATCTCACATTCCTTGGCCTTGGACACATTAGGGAATGTTCAGAGAATTATTGTAAGTGGAAGTAGTAGGGTTTTTTCCCCAGGAAAATGAACTCCCTACTAGCCATCTAGTGAGTATCTCACACTGGACTTCAATGACTTTCAAGCAAACAACGCCCCCTGGAGTTCAGAAGTTCCTCTCTTTGCTCTTTGTTTCTACAAAGACGAAGACCCTGGTCCAGATAAGTTCCAAAAGGAGGCTTAGATTATGGCCAGTTACATTCTATAAATCCTCCAAACCTTCATACATTTTCCTGCAAGAAGAAAGATACAATCCTTTACATGAGAAGAATAATTATAACCTTCTTTCACACATTTTCTGAAAGATGAGGTTTTACCATAATCTTTTCATTCTGGTCCAGCGCACACAGTGTCAGAGAGAAGTATTTCAGAGGGAAATGTTCCAGTTGCATTGGAGACATCCGCATCCCCTCAGAGGGAGACTCGAGGGCATCTGACAGATCATGCCATTGTCAGTCCTTCCATGATGCGCTCCAAAATAAGAATTCTCTATAGAAAGTTGTCTAAGGGTCTGCTGGCACCATTAAATGAAAGGCATTTCTGTGTAGAGGAAATTTAGTAAAAGAAGAGATGAGATAGAAAAAGAAAGAAAAGAATCGATAGCAAGCAATGCAACCATTTCTGGGCCTTTCCAGAACCACTTTCTAGACTGGTCTGATTTAAGATAACTATCCCCTACTTCGTTGTTGTTTCTTCAGATCCTGCTCTTAGCTACATAACTTTCTTTGCCTCTTTTGCTGCAATACCTTTTCCTTGCAAAAATGTTCTCTTGGTGAACTGAAGATTCTGATTGGTTTTTCCTGATTACACACAGCAGCCCCATCTGTGTCACGAAGAGTCGTAGTACTGGTTGATCCTGCTGTTGCATTGAAGCCCTATTCTCACGGAGAAAGTCAGAAAGATCAAGAGGGAACTTGGGTCTACTCTACCTTCATTCTGCAATGTTTTAGGCAGCAAGGAGTGGCAAGCAGCTGAGGTCAGCTCGTTAGAGGTGTCTTCAGGGATGGCTTCACACCCTGGATGACCATAGTAGACCAATGGGTAAAGATTGTATGGGATGTGAAAGTCATCACCGAAAGCTATCTGTCAACATAGCTCCACCAACCTACAAGAAAAGAGGTCTCAAAATCTAGGGTCTTCAACACAATCGCTGTCTTGAGGCTTTCTGATGAAGTACTTCATGTCTGTCTTTTATCCCCTCTGTTACCTTATTGTGAGATGCCTCTTCTCTAGAGGTCTCATGAGAGCAAGAGTCCCAGGCATGGCGGTGTCTGTCTCAGAGAGGAAAGGCCCTCACAGTCATGGTCTCATGGTCTTATTTGGCGTTTTCGGCTTTTTTATGAGTAGGTGTGGCTCCCCTTTCAGATAAGAAATGTGATGGGCTTTAAGTGACTGAGTCTGACCCATAATGACAGTAAGAAAGGATATCTAGTAATGGATTTGATGCGACTACTACCAAAAAAAGTCAATGGTGCCTTGCTTGGAGCTCCCAGACCGCCTGCTGTATGGCATTGAATTTCTTGGTTTGACCCTTCCAACTAGTTAAGAGAACCAGAAGCCATGTATTTATTTATTTTTGTCCCATAAGGGTTCAACTTCATGAGGTGTGAGAGATACTATATCCAGAACACCTTCCTGCATACCTCTACAGAACATCATACACTGGAAGTAAGAAGAGGGCCCAGCCCACAAGGAGCAGCACTCCAGATTACCACTTGTCTTGGATCTGAATTTAGGCCATAATCCCAGACTCTTCCTAGGTCAATAGACCTTTTACTTAAATTGTCAAGGGAGGAAATCTGTGGAAACAGCCCACGTGTTCCTTGCCCAGGGATCTTACTCTTAATATCTTTTTCACCAATCACTGTCATTCCAGAGTCTTGGGAAGTCATTTGTAGGAACAAGGGCTGAATAATGGTGTTGACTCTGGCTGGTGTCAAGGATCCCAAATCTGTGTGGAACTCTTTGTATTGCTGTTCTTGAGGGAAAGACCATTTTATTCTTATCCCCAGATCAACAGTGAATTGTCTGGTGTTTTTGAGAGGAATCATTTTACTTTCAAGTATGCCAGCAGTAGAGGCATCTACATAAATAGGAATTTCTTACGTAATGTTTCGCATTTGATAGCATTCACATTTTCCATTACCTGTGCATGCACCATGGCTCTGGCAGGTGGGCAGACTGTTGGAAAGAAGGGATGAAGAGTACAGGTTCACCGAACTTCACCAGGGAAGTCTACTGCTGACCTGCTGCCCCGAGCTGCATTGCTACACACACTTGAGAGAGTGTGTGAGTGGGGCTTCAGCTTCCATACTCAATACCCAGACAGAGTCATCAATATGGCAAGACAGAGTGGTCCTGGGGACTTTGGGTCTCCTCACCCCAGCTCAACCTGACACATAGTCTAGACCGTTTGGCAGACACAAAGTAGAGTCCCCATGTTGGATGCACCCAAGTTCGCATGGCACACCTCAGAACTGCCCCAGTCAAGTGGTACCTAGTCAGCATTAGGTGTTGGCACAGAGAGAGAGAGGATGTGAAATGTGAGACTGGTCACAATCAGCCCCGCCCTGCCCTGAGCCGCTGCCGCCTGTCACTGTGCTCCGGCCCTGACGTGTCCCCTTCCCTCCCGGCAGACCTTGGACGGGCACATGGTGGTGCGCAGCCATGCCCGCGTGTCCTCCCTGACCCTGAAGAGCATCCAGTACACAGACGCAGGAGAGTATATCTGCACCGCCAGCAACACCATCGGCCAGGACTCCCAGTCCATGTACCTCGAAGTGCAATGTGAGAAGTCACTGGGGGCAGCCAGGAGAGGAAGGTGGGGTGGGAGGCCAGTGCATGATCTGAATGAGAGGAGGACATCGCTCAGACCCTGCACCCCATGAGCTCTGGCCACATCCCCTGAACGTCCTCTAGCTCGTGTCCTCAAGCCCACACTCACACCTGCCTTCACGTACTCGCAAGCCCACCTGGCCTTGCAGCTTGTGTGCTTCAGAAAAGAATAATGATTCTCCCCTCCATCTGTTGTTGTTTTGTGTACAATCAAGTTGGAACCAATTCTGAGCTGACCCTCCAGAGGGTTTTCAGATGCAAGAAATCATGGGAGGATCTTTCTCTCACAGAGCAGCTGGTGGATTTGAACCTAGTACTCTGGATTGGCAGCCTAATTCCTTACCATGAAACTACTAGAGTTCCCTCCTCTTCTGTCTGCTTTGGGACACACACACCACCTTCCCAGTGCAGAGATAGTTTATGGGAGCCTCCATGTGTGTGTGGGTCACCCTGAGAGTCATCTTCCCTCACTGCAGATGCCCCCAAGCTGCAGGGCCCTGTGGCTGTGTACACCTGGGAGGGGAACCAGGTGAACATCACCTGCGAGGTGTTTGCCTATCCCAGCGCCACAATCTCATGGTTCCGAGATGGTCAGCTGCTGCCGAGCTCTAACTACAGCAATATCAAGATCTACAACACGCCTTCCGCCAGCTATCTGGAGGTAAGCGTGAGGGCGGGCAGGCAGAGAGAATGCAGTGGGACAGTGGATGGGCTCAAACAGAACCTTTGCCCCCTCTTGACCCAGTACACGCTGGGGACCCACCAGTGGAACAAGAAACTGAACCTCATCTTAGGTCACCTTTCATTTTTGCTCTGATTCTCTACTTTGGACTAGGTCCATGGGCCCCTTTTCTGTTTTGCTGTCCTGTGTAAGGCGATGAAACTCCAGTTGTGTTGTTGTGTGCCATCAACTTGGAAACTACCTATTGCTGACCCTCCAATGGGTTTTCAGAGACATGAGTTTTCGCATGGGAAGAGATTGTTCATCCTTCTCCGGCAGAGCAGCTGGTGGATTCGAACCGCTTGCGTTTGGGATTGCAATGCAACTTCTTAGCACTAGGCCACCAGAGCTCCCCAGGTTGAAGTACAGAGTGCATGTATTAAATGTAATTCAGTCCATGGGTAGCACTAAAGGTTAACTAGTTACTAAATAAAAGATTGGAGGTTGGGACCCAACCTAGTGTCACGAGAGTGGCCCTTCTAAAAATGAGCTAATTTTGGAAAACCAGCCTTTGAGAACCGTGTACCTCACAATGGGGCAACTGGTTGTTCTTACTGCTTTAAACCCATACACAAGGTTCTGATTCTTGGGCCATCTCGTGGGACATATGTCTCCTTCTTCCTAAAGGTGACCCCAGACTCTGAGAATGATTTTGGAAACTACAACTGCACTGCCGTGAACCGGATAGGACAGGAGTCCTTGGAATTCATCCTTGTTCAAGCAGGTGAGCACCCCTAAAAGTGACTGCCTTACTACCTCTCTCTCACCAGCCCATCACACATGCTGTGGTGAGGCCAGCACTGTGGGAAGCCTTTAGGGGTCCACCAGAGGGCTTGTTGAAAGAGAATCTCAGGGGACAGGATTCTCCAGAGTGAGCAGGGATGAGGAAAACATGCTTAGCAGTTGGATGTGTTGGTACTGGAGGACAAATAGGACTCAGCTGGGTCTCCGTATGTGTCCTTCCCACAGACACCCCATCCTCACCATCCATCGACCAGGTGGAGCCGTACTCTAGCACAGCCCAGGTGCAGTTTGATGAGCCGGAGGCCACAGGTGGGGTGCCCATCCTCAAATACAAGGCAGAGTGGAGAGCGATGGGCGAGGAAGCGTGGCATTCCAAGTGGTATGATGCCAAAGAAGGTAAGTTGGGAACAGGCAGCCTGCCTCTCTTGTCAGTGTAGGGACACATCCATCCTCAGCGTTCACCAGATTCTAGCTGTCTGTCAGGAGGGTGGCACTCACCACTGTCACCTACTGAAGGAAGCCTGGTGTCACCACTGGAAATAACCCTTCATCCCTCCAGACTTAGGCTGCGGTCACATCTGCATGTAGAATTAGGCTTCTGTCCCCTAATGCTTCAAAATGTAATCTCTTGTCCCTGCCAGAGCCAGCCGGAGGCAGCCACACAGAGAAGTCCCATTTGGGTACTGAGCATGGCCAGATGCCTTCAATTCACCTCCTCCTCTGCATATTGCATAACCCATTCTCCATCCGCACCCTGCAGCAGAGCGTAAATCTGCTCTTAAGTGAACCTGATGACAGATTTCCAAATCCAAGGTTAAGGGGGAGAAAAACAAACTTGAATTAGTCTCATTTGAAGGTTGTTAGCCAGACTACCTTTCCCCAGGAATTATATTCATTTACCTCCCCCTTTGGAGTTTTATATCCCTGAGTGATGATGCACATGGTGCATGTGTTTGGCTGTTAAATGAAAAGTTGGATGTTCCACCCAGAGGTTCCTAGAAAGAAAGGCCTGGTGACCTACTTCTGAAAACCGAGCCTTTGAATGCCCCACGGAGCACAGCGCTGCTCTGACACATGTTGCCAGGAGTTGAAACTGACTCAACATCACCTGCTTTGGGGGTTGTTTCACTAGTATAATTCAGTGAGTTTCTGTAGAATTGTTTAAGCTTTGTCTGATAGGTGGAATAGGAATCATGTTAGGACATCAGTGTCACAGCCATTCAGAGCTATCATCCAGCCCAGTTTTACTGAGCTCCTCCAGAAAGTTCTACCAGTCCTTCAACTTCTGGGCACAGAGGGGCTAGAGAGTAGGAGGTCAGAGATAGAAGACAAACAGCTCGCTCACCTTCCTAACTGAAATCTTGTTCCAACTTAACAAAGGCAAGGCGATTCCATGTTCCAGCCTGTCCACTAGGCTTTCCACCCCTTTGTGACCTTCCCCCATGTTCCCACCACAGCCAACCTGGAAGGCATCGTCACCATCATGGGTCTGAAGCCGGAGACCACATATGCCGTGCGGTTGGCAGCCCTCAACGGCAAGGGGCTGGGTGAGATCAGTGCAGCCTCCGAGTTCAAGACGCAGCCAGTCCGTAAGTACAGCCGGTGTCCCCGTGTCCCCACGCCCACCCTCTCCTCCTGGGGTGGTGGAGGTCCTAGGCTGACTCAAACTCACAGCTCACAGGACAGCTTTTTTTATTTCAGATCCCCTGCTCGTGGCGGCCGCACATCCTAGCTCTCTGGCTCTCAATGGCCGCTGATGCCAAATCCCTTTGTCCTCTGTCTCTCTGTGGGGTTGGTGACACTGTCATTGTAGCTGGTCCAGTCTGTTAGAGTAACGGCCATGGAGGAAAGCCAGTGTGACATGTTATGAAAAGAAATGGGGAGAGACCAGCAGCGTGTTGTGGAGGGATTTGGGAAATGCACTTTTCGACACAGTCACAAAGGCCCTAGACACCCCATGACTTGAAGAAAGTGAGTGAGGACAGTAGCAGGCATATAATTAGTTGTGGGATTTTTTGATACAGCAGATTTATTAATTCTGGGAAAACAGAGACTGCTGTAGCATCGGTGAGCAGGAGCAGAAACAACAGTGGGAAAGACAGCATGGCTGTGGCTTTGACTTCTCTTCACCACACCAGGAGCACAGGGGTGTCTCCCTTCCACACAGCCCCGAAGGCAGTCACTTCTTCCTGATTCCATTCAGAGCTGCCTCTGTCTCCTCCTTCATTCCCTCCTTCCTTCAGTGTGGCCTGCCGTGCTGTGCTCTTCCCTTGCAAACAGCCAGGATGTAGTCACATCCCTGGGAGGCACCAAGGTCCCTCCAGCTAAAGGCCATCACTCATTGGCTGGTCACAGTTTCCTGGACTCTCCAACTCCTGGAATTACAACACACCCAGGGGAATCCTTTGCTTCCCTCTCTTTGGAGTCAGGGCCCTGTGTAAAGTGACCCATACCTCGTCCTAGAAGGAAGAAGCCTGCCTCAGCTTCATTCTACAGGATTTGCTTCTTTCTGGATTTGCAATAATTTGATAATTTTGAGTTTCCAGCTCCAAGTGCTCTGCAGCGTCTGTTCATTTCTTTTACGCCTTATTTTTTTCTCTTGGGTCTGTCTCTTGTCTTTTTCTTTTCGTCTGTGTTCCATCCATGGGAAATGCAGATAGCCCTCCACGTAAGTGCCTCTTCTACCTCATTGCCTGTTCCCATAGTGTTAACATCCGCTAGTCCTAGTTCTTAATTTAGTTCCGGTCCCTTCTCTGCCCCCTAGCGGCTGAAGTAGATAATGCTGTCCGGGGCCTAACCACACTGACCTTAGTGTAGTTTTGCTCTTGTTAATGTCTGTAGGTGACTCCGAGAGCCTAACACTCTTCCTCTTTTAGAGCATGCACCTCCTGTGTCTTTTTTGAAATTGCATTTTATTCATGACTTTTTGTGTGTGACAATGATCCTCGTTGCAAAGAGGCTATTGGCCAAGCCAAGCATGGTGGGAATCTGCAGACAGGCCCTGAGTAGCCAGCTCTAGACCCATTAACCAGGGTTCCAGAGAAGTGTACCACAGCCTCAACTAAAAGTCCCTTCAAAAGAAAAAAGATTACAAGGATTTTCCGCGGTTGCTTTTTTAGGAGATAAAATAATGGAGCCCATTGCTCCTTCCATTTCTTCCTGTCAGGTCTGTAGACGGTGGTCAGTTCACGGACTCATTTAAGAGCCCCACGCAGCCCCTGCAGTCATGAAGGGCTGGCCTGACCTGTCATAGAGACATCTTGAAGGCAGCTGTGGAGGAGATAAGCCCTCGCTTCCAGCCAGCTCCTTTCTTTTGCCCCACTTACTTGTTATCTGCATTTCCATGTTTGGCAAAGGCTGGGCAGCTGCCCTAGTCACATTATTGCAGGGCTTGAAAAAAACTGAGAAGTTCCCACCAAAAGAACCCCCCATGGTGTGGGCTGGAAACAGGGGCCACAGGTGAGCAGCCAACTTCTGTTTCAGGGAGCAGCTCTGTGGTCCTCCCTCCTCTGTCTGCAGAGATGACCCCAAGTTCATTTTCACTGAAGCTTGGCTCTTTCCTCCCAGACTGAGCGCAGAGAATAGTGGAGGAACGTGTTATACAGAGAAACTCCAAAGAAAAGGTATTCAGGAAGCTGCACACTCTTTAATAAAAATGCTCCTAGTTCCTGAAAGGCACCCAGGGAAGATTATCTCTTTAAAATTTATTCAGGAATATTGCAGCCGCAGCAAAATCCAAGCAGCTAAGTGGAGGCGTTGGGAGGTTTTGAGCAAGTGCTAAATCCACTGTCTCAGCAGAGTTGGTTCCTGAGAGAACTGGCTTCGGAAGGAACCCTCAGAGAGGGTATGGGGTTGTCATGCAGGAGTGAGGGCTGTCTGCTCAGGGCTGGCAGTCTGTCCTCTGTGCCTCTCCTGGTTTTTGTCAGTAACTGACCAGGCCTAGCTGCAAAAAGGCAAAGGCCAGATGAGGCCTCTGAAGTTTGAATGCTAAATTAGACTATCTGGGTCTCAGGCTCCAAAACTATACTGCTTTTCTACTCATTCCCAGCCCAGCTCTTATAAAAGGTAAGGGGTTTTGTAGCAGATGCTATGTTTTAAAAGCCAACGCTTAATATTTTTTAATTTAAAAAAAAGAGGACCTCTACTCCCTTGTTGTGGGGATTTTTTTCTCATAGTATGAAAATGGATCGTTAAGCATGACTGGAAAGAAGCCCTTTGAAAAGGGTACAGTCAGCTGTCCATTCTAAGTAGATCATGAAAACAATACAGTGGCTGGCATTGCTAGTGGTATGAAAAGTCAGTTTTCTCAATAGTGTGATAAAATTACTGTTCAAGGAATTTAAAAGCAAATTTTCTTTAGATAAGGAGCTCCATGGAAGAGTTGTAGAGTTGAGGATGCCTTTTTTTCAAGAATTCTGGCAGAGTCGGAGGTGACACAGCATGAGAACTTGTGGGAACATCACATCCTCACTGAAGATACATTAGTAGTAATAGTAGTAATAGTGCCTTTCCCTGAACCCTCTGTCCTTCCAAGAATTGCTGTAGAGAGGGTTCAGCCCAGGGAATATCCTGCTGTTCCTAGTCCCAGCCTGCACATGGACATGGGTGGGAGGAGATGCCACCTTTCACCACTGCTGAGAGGAATCCACTAGGAAGACAAGCTTTAGGAAGGGCCTTCTCAGAGTACTCACCTCCAGTCCTTGGAAGTCACACAGGTTGTGTGGACTTAGGTGAATAAAATCAGCCGCTCAGTGAGCTACATTCCTACCCCGAGTGAGCCCATGGCCAGAGGCATTGGGTGAGGACATGGGCAGTCCCACCCTGCTAGTGCATTTTTCTCCTGTCACTGCTGGTATGCAGAGGCATGTCCTCCACCATGACAGGAGAGTCACATCCTGGAAGCATTTTTGCTCCAAGGGGGGGAAAAAGATGCAACAGTAATCAGGAGTCGGCATAGTGGACAATCTGTTACTTTCTGACGCTGGAATTGACACCTTGGGTGTGTAACCCATCATTTCATGAAATCACATTCTCTGACCCCAGTAATGGGGTCGCACTCTTGGCTCCACTGTAGACTTGTCCATGTTCATGAATTTGACTATCCCAAAGAGACAGTGAGCAAGTGCCAGGTACCTAAAAGGCTCCAGCTGCCCGAGAGCTTAGAGATCACGAAGCATGGCTTAGTTCTTTGGCATTCTTTTGTATGCTGTTGATATATGCAGGTGAAGGTAATGGAGGTAATGAGGAAGCTTTGACTCAGAATAAATTCTAAGGAAAATGACCCCATTTCATGTATGTTTAAACCACATGGCTGTTGCTGTCTGGAGACTCTGAAGTATAAGGCTCTGACCTCTGTTGGACAAGGGTCGCTTGCCTGCGAGAGCCGCTGAGAGAGTAGAGACAACGCTACAATTTATTACTAAATCTTTTCCTCCATGAATGAGCCATTAACCTTTAGAATCGAATTGCCTAAGTGTTGCCTCTTTGTTTTTTGCCATGAAACAAAATGGACATTTCTTTCCTGGATCTAGAGATCACATATGCATCTCCATTTATGAAAAGAGGTGTGTTATGATTTTGTGTGGGGCTTTTTTTTCCCTATTTTGCCCCTAGATAGCACATTGCAAGTATAAGTTAAATGCATTATGATCTATAACTGTGCATACAGCGCCATCCTTTTGCCCAAATAATTATGCAAACAATTCAAGCGATTATGCAAACAGTTCAAGCCAAAAGAATAAAAGAGAGAGAGAAAGCCTCTTACCTGTCTTAACCAGACTGTTAAATCCTGACACTTTAGCAGCCTGTGTTGCTCTGTCTGCATTGAAGGTCTCCTCCATGGTGTAAGGAGCGCCCTCATCTGGAAGGCTGAGGAACTATAAACCATGAACTTCAAGGCAATGTTGATGTGCTGTGCAGTCCCACTTCTCCAAATGCCCACCTGACTCACTGAGGGAACCTTGGTTTGTGGCTGTCAGGAGGGCAATTTAGGAGTATTTGTCAGTGATCCACTGAGCAGTGAATGTCCCCTAGGTAAAATTCCCTGCTTGTCTCCATGCAGGCAGATCATTGGTGGACAAGACTTGATTAGGTATATAGTTTCTCCAGTGTGCCTTTTCTCTGAGAGGGCAAAAATATCACTGAACACTGTTAGTGTCACTACACACACAAACACACACACACACAGAGACAGACAGACAGACACAGACACAGACCAGCCAGGTAATCATATATAATCCACTACTACAATATTCATTGCCTTCAAGTGTGAACCCTCTAGTGGATTTTCAGAGGCTGTAAATCACATGGGAGGAGATTGCCCACCTTTCTTCCTGGGAGCAACTGGTGGATTTGAACCTCCAGAGAGGCACCACCTTGAGTTTTAAGCACAATTCCCTATGAATGAGGCTACCAGAGCCACCTGTTATGTGTGACAGGGCTCTTATTGGAGTGAGACCATGATTGTAACAACAGTGGACTTCACTCATAAGTAGACATGAAGTGGGACATTCATTTCCATTTCATCTGCTAATTTAAGGTAGAGGATGAGACACAGAGGGTCTGTACACAATGTGCTATATAAATAAATATGAATATGGATAATGAAAGAAGTCACTGGATGATGCAACTAATGTTCTCAGCTGCTAGCCAAAAGGTTGGAGGTTCACACCCACCCAAAGCACCACAGAGCAGAGGCCTGGGATCTATTTCTGAAAAACTGGCCATTGCGAACTCTGGGCTTCACAGCTGTGCTCTGACACACATGGGGTGGCCTTGAGTCAGCGTTGACTCACTGGCTACTGGCACCGTGGGAAGCCAGAGTCTTTTTCTCATGTGCTTGCTCATCATTAAGCAGAGGGCCAGGCTCCCTCTTCTGCTCCTCTGATCTTTTGGGGGCCTCTGGTGCTGCTGAATGGACTATTTGTTTGCAGTCAGGCTTTGAAGCCTCTGCAGTTGGTCCTGGCCAGACCCCTTACCTGAGGTGCAGGGCTCTGCAGACGCAAGGGCTTATGGGCAGAAGGAAGCGAGGGCCCTGCTCACTGGCCACTTGTTCTATGCACACTCTTCACCTTCCCCTCTCTAACCTGCTTCAGCTCCTCATACTGATAGCCTGAGGTTGGCTCTTCCGTTTCCTCACTCAGTACCTGTGTGCCTCAGTAGTCTCTTTCTTTTTTTATCCCTCTGTTTTCATTTTACCTTCCTTTCTCTCTTCAGCAGCTCCTGCTAGCTCTCCTACCCCTGTTGCGTTGTCTCCTCCTGATAGTGAGTATCATTTTCCCCATCCATCTCTCTGCAGGTTGCTTCCTACCAGCCACAGTGCAGTCTGCCTAATGCTATCTCCTCCGCCAGGTGATGATTAAACTCTGTCGGCAGAAAGCAGTGCCAGGCTTTAGGGAGGCAAATGAGAAGAGAAATAAGCTCAGGGCCTCTCACATTCACAGGAGGCAAGCACTCCCAGGAGCAGAAGGTCTGGAAAAGCATTGCTCCGTGTGAAAACCTGCAGGCTGAGGCCCTGGTGCAGGCACGGCCCAGCCTGCCCTTTGGGTTGGACCAAAGCAGATGTTTGGAAAAGCCAAAGGAATCTGCCAAGAAAAATATCGCTTCTACAGGGCCATAAAAATATTTTGCAGTATTGGGTTTTTACCCATTTAATTGGCACAGTTGGGCTCAGACATGGAAATTAGATCATGAAACCTGTGGCTTTTGCTTTCTCCATAAATGTACGCATTGCCCATGAATCAGTATGAAAATAGTGTTTGCTTGATGAAGTCCCTGGCAGTAGGTGTGAAGGACAAATTATTTAACCCTTCAGGGGAGTTTTCTTTTTCTCTTCTCCAAAGTTGAACTTGATTAGTCTCATCCCTCCCCCAAAAGACAAGAAACAAAGAGAAAAGGTGCCTTGAGGATTCAGCAAAGAGTAGGTTTATCAAGGTGGGCTTCACCTATTCTGGCTGAGCCTCATCTTTTCTCACCTTTTTTTTCTTTCTTTTTATTGCTGCCCTGTCCTTTTGCTTTTCTGAGTCCTCAGGACCAAGAGCTACAGGACTCTCCTGTTAAGGATTTTGAACACGACTTTATGGAGCAGGAAGTGAGGTGAGAGAGCAGCTGCGTAAGGTGCAGCCTGAAATGCCACCACCTCTTGGAGCTCCAAACAGCAGTCACCAGATGAGGTGCCGCCAGTCTGCCTGTGTTCATCCTTACTCTTCCAGAAGGCCCTGCCATTTGGCTCAGCCTCAAATGACTCAGGCTCCAACCTCAAAAGCCCTCTGTTGCCATCTGTTTACCTCAGAAACACGGCTACGATGCTGCCACCTTGTAAAATTGTGCATCATAAGGGAAGAACTTGAGGCTTTGGAACCAGGTAGATCTGGGTTCAAATCCCAGTCCTGACACTTCTACTTGTCGCTCTCCATGACCTTGTATTCATCACTCAACCTCCCTGAGTCCAAATTTCTCACCTAGAATGAAGGATAAAGCCCACCCACCTTGCTGTTTGTAAAAATTAAAGATTAAATCTAAATCCCCCCCCAAGATAATATCCAGCATATAGTGGCTCTAATTAATAGTAACAAGAAATGAGGGTTATATTATTTCATGCTGTGTAAGAGTAATTTGTCAGCAAAATCTCTCTTCTCCTTAAATTATTTATTAGAATAATGATTAAATCAAGTAAGAAAAGACAGAATTAATATCTCTGCCATTTCTTTTTCCTTATAATGATGCCTTAGAAAACATATACATATACGGAATGAATTTAATTTCTCTCCATTCTCCTTCACCTCCCTGTGCCCTTTCTGTCCTTCATGTTTCCATAGCAACCTGGCCTCTTCCTGCCCTGACAACCACAGGAGTGTCTAGTGAGTACACAACTAAGGGCCAGAATTCCGACTGCTGGCCATCGCAGAGCGGGCTTCTGGGTCAGAGATGCCCCAGTTCTCCCTCTCCTTAGAAGCAACAGTTGTAAATGCATGAAGGCTCCTAGCCTGGTGTGATTTCCTAAGCATGCTGTCTTTTTGGCCGAGAGAGCAAACCAGGCATCACCAAAGGAACCGGGAGTGATTATTTGCAGAAGATCCTGCATGAGGAGGCCTTTCCAAATTTACTCTCCTGCTAAAAATAGAAAAGGATTAGGGAGATGCTGGGGAGGAACAGGAACAGCATTAGCCCAGCTGGCTTTGGCTGTTCTTCCTCTCTAAACTCTATGCACATGCATGCAGGGTAATAGAGAGAAATTGCTGAGTGTGAGAACCAGGGAAGGACTAGGTAGTATGATGGCTGGTTGGGGTAGGAAGGAGGATGATCAAGGTTGGAGGGAGCCCGGTTTCCTGGCTGTGTGCTCAAGATGGTCCATCCATGGAGCCACTGAGGAAAGGAATGGCACTATGGTGTCCTCTCGAACTTCTGTCTCAGCGTTAGAAAAAACCATAGACAGAAGCAGCCACGCCCAGGGTTGCTCGTTGGGAGCTGCCTGAGAGTCCAGTGAAAGTGCAGATGCAATCAGTCCCATGCACAGACTGTCTTTTACAGGAAACATTGCACTTAGTTTCAACCTTAACATGCTCCAAAACTAGTGTTTATGATGCTTTTGTGAAGTAAGCTCGTGTGCTAACAGACAAGCTTGATAAGTCAGCATGACTGTGTGTGTGTGTGTGTGTGTGTGTGTGTACTATCAGCAAAGTTATGTAGATGGTGGGGATGTTACAGAATTTTTCTAGATGCACACAAAAAAAGTGTCCTGCATCCTATTTAGGCAGCAGGCAGGAGCCAGAGCTAGAAGGCACTGAGCAGGTATGCAAGGGACAGCTCTCACTCCCTGGGCCAAGGTTTCTGATTCATAATTGAACAAAGAAGAAAAGGGTTTCCTAATTCTGTGTGTTGCATGAAATGGTTCCTTTTTCTGCTGCAGAGTTTAGCTCCCAGTCTGCTTTCTTGGTGTTTGCTCGGGGCGTGTGCTGCATTGCATTTTAATTCCCAATGCTTTTGAGGTTTCAGTTTGTCAGCAGAGCGAGTGGCCACGAGTATGTGTGCTCGCGTGGGTTCAGTTCCGAGGATGGGATGGGCTTTTTGCATCTGGAAAAAGAATGCAACTAACAGAGCCCTTTCTTCTTGTAACAAGCAATGGGTGTGGCTTGGGTACCAAACACGGTAGGAGCCGCGGGGATGTTTGCAGAACTGATTTCATGGTTAAGGTGGCTTCATTGAGTGCTGTGTGTCTTTTGGGAGTGAAATGCTAACTCAGATCCAGAGTTTTCCTTTACAAGGAATTAGATATTTCTCCTCTTGAAATGTCTTCACCTTTTAAAAACTAGGCATTTCTTCCCAGATAAAATGCCTCATTAAGGCATCCAAAGGAATGAAAAGAGAAGTCTTTTACATTTATTTGTTTATTTAGAGTCATTGGATTCATCGTCCAAAAGGTAGGTCCCGGTGGACACTGGGGTAAAGAAAAACTAAAAAACCTCCTCTGACGAGTCCTTTTCAACTCACAGTGTCCCTAGAGGTTGGAGTAGAACTACCTCCTCAGATTTCCAAGGCTGTAATATTTATGGACGTAGACTAGCATGTCCTTCTCCCATGGAGAAGGTGGATTTAAACTGCCAACCTTTTGGTTAGCAGCCAAGGGTTTTAACTACCTCATAACCAGGACTATTTGATTAAGAGGAAAGATTGTCTCAAGTGGACCCCGTTCTGAATTTAGCATACACACAGTCCTCAGTGGTCAGGCAAACTGGCACATTGAAACTGATCACAGAGCAACTCTGAGCATAAATACGATTGAAAGTAATATTATCTCTTCATTTTGCTTGTGGGAGGAGGTAGACTGTTTTGTTTCAGGTTTGTTGTTTTGTTGTTGTTGTTGTTGTTGCCAATTTATGATGATAAAGGAATAAAAGTGTCCTCATGCAAAGTAAAGTGCTCAATTATGTTTTATATAATCTTTTCAGGGAAGTCTTGGTGGAAATGTGCCAGGACCTGTGTAAAGTCACACAGTCAAGTGAACAGGTCTGTCAGCCACAGTGCCCAGGCAACGTGGTAACTGCTTACATGGTACTTGGTTGAAGTCTTTCTCTTGATTTTTAAATAGTGGTGGCCTTTAAGCAGAAAAGCCTCTTTACCTCTGGTTTCTGCCCTTCTGCACTCTTAGCCTCAATTGGTAATAGTCAAAACATCTCCTGGCCAATGAACATTAAGGTGGTTAAGCAGTGCTCATTAACAAGTCGGCCCCATTCAGGAGCACATTGCAATGTTGTTCCCAAGAGCAATGTCTGGGTTAGAGCCAAGCAAGGACAACTGTTTTTTATTTGTAAATCTTAAATCCATGCCTTATCAGTATATCCACAAGTCTAAAGATTCTATCATTCTATCCACAGGCCCAATTATGCATTTAACATCAGACTCTAGCTCACTGGCCCAGGGATTCAGATTCTGCTGTTATGTGTGGACACAGCCAGTGCCTCAGTCACCAGAAGCATAGCTGTTCCCATATTGGAAGGGCCTCTTCTACCTATGTCCTTGGCTCTGGGGAGTCTCATCAGAGTTGTCCTTGGGCATGTACGGAGGAAATAGAGAAGAAAGATCAGGCTCCTTAGGGCCACCCCTTTACGTCATATCCTCTGAGCCTCTGTCTGCCCTTTGCCCTCTCCTCACTGCACTTAAGGAAAGGAAACATAAAATGCCATTTGTTTTTTCTCATTTAATGTCATCTGTTATTCTTACAGAGACGACCATCCACGCCTTAAAAGTCCTGAGACTTTTCCATGATGCCCCATGTTCTGTTCCATCATCCTTACTTCCAGGGATGCTGAGCCAACGCTGGAATCTGTGACTGTTCATTAACATGCTTTTCTCTCTTCCTCTAAGAGTCTCCTGGATGGACCTGGACATCTGGGTGCTGGCAGAAACGCCTCCCCCTGTCAAAAACCAAAGTGTGCCTGCCCCTTGGTGTGGTATTAATATGCCATGTTGCAGCTGTAGCTAACGCTTATTGGTGTTCTTAACCAAATGCTCTTTATGATTTATTATTCTTCTATTTCCAGGCAGTTTTACTGTCTTCCCAATGTTCCCTATATATACTGCTAATTCAATTTGATTTCTCCTTTTATTTAGTCTGTGATTTTGTTGTTGATTTTTCTCCCTGCCCATTGTTTACATCAGTTTTTAATTTTTTTGTATTTTCCATGTGACTTCCTCCACTTTCCTTTCAACCAATCATGTGCGTGCGTATCATGTGACTTTGTCATGTGGCTTGCATGGTGCTGATGATGTCGTCCACGCTGGTGAACAGAAGGTAAAACTCTTTGTTATGATTAGTGGAATAAATCCGGGATCCAGCCTGGTGTCTTGGACCCTCTCATTTTCTCAGGGAAGCCACTTGAGGGATTTTCTTTCCTCTTCACCTCACCGCTAGGATCTATCATGCCAACTGCACCGCAGGAAAGCCATTGGTTCAATACTTTGCTTCCAAAAATTTGGTCCCATGCACTTCCATCTAACAGTGACACCACATTGGGCAAAGCAGTTTGTAAACTCAGATTTTTGCCGAATAGGTCATAAGTAATATTTCCCAGAGAACAGTTTTTGTAAATTACTTCTACAGCATCATGACATAACTTTATCCAGCAATCCCAAAAGCCACAGTAGCCCTACATTGAGTCCCATTAATGTGATAATGTGTTTACAACCAAACTGAAAAGCTACAGAGCCAAATTTAAGTTACAGAAGTTGTATTTCTTAAAAGCCTGTTAAGCGTGCTCCCTAAATGACTGTAGACATAGAGAACTTTGCTGAAAGAAAAGACTTGGGAACTAGAGCAAGTTTGCTGAAGTGCCACTTTTCAAGAGTGGCCCTCCCCCAGGCAGGAGGAAGGGGTGAGAGAATCCTCCTCACAGCCCCCCCCCCAGCAAATGTCACATAGCAATTAGTATGACTGGAGATCTCTGTGCAATCAAGAAGCATGTGATTGACCCTCACAGCCAAAGGAACAAAATTATAGCCTAATTAGGCACATAGCAGTGACAAAATAATTAGTTAATATTGTGACTGTCACAACCTTATTTAAACATTTCTCACTTGCCATAAAGAGAAGGCAGCTGCTTCTCTTTGCTCCTAGCTTCTTCCCCCAATAAAATCCAACACCTATTCAGAACCTGCCTCCGGAACCCTGTTCTCTTCTAACTGAAGTCCTTTTTTACATCAAATAGTAACTGGAGACACGTACGGGCTGCGTTGATCACAAAGCAAAACTAACCTCAGTAACTGCCCGGTGTGCCCATGCATGTGGGGGTCCCCCATGTGACCTCAGCCCTCTGAGAACTGATTGGGCGACATCCACGCAAACAAAACCACCCACAGCTTGTCTCGCATGTTCTCTGTTGCTGTCCTGTCTTCTGTTTGCTCTCTCCATGCGTGTTCACGTGTGTTCTTGCTCCCTCACACTCCACCTCCACCATTGCTGAAGACTTCAGCTTTGTGCAGGTGGAGGCCTTGCCCTGATTCAGTCCCATTTACAACCAGACTCTCAGACAAAGGCCTGGAGTCTGAGCTGTCCTCATTTTCCAAAACAGAAAGTACTTGATATTTAAATTTTTTTTTGTAATAAAGGGAGAATCACCCCAAAGCAGAAGACCATCAGATACAGTTTGCTGTAATAAATTTGACCCACCTTTAAAGAGTTATTTTCATCTGTGAGTCCAAGAGCATAGGGAATTGGGAATCTGAGATGTTGTCAATGCCAGGTAAAGAACAAGGAGGGCCAATCTTCTCGAAAACTTGGGGGTGAGCTCTGCTAGGTGAAGTTGTCGGAAAAGGCCGAGTCCACATGGGACAGATGATGCTGGACAGAACCTCACTAATTTTATTTTGTGAAAACAAGCTTGGTCATTTCTAGACATTGTCATAATTCTGACCAAGCAAGCGTACCCTTAACAAGGTTGAAACTAGTTCATAACTGTAGAGATGGATCGCTTCTAAACATTTACAGCAAGGCTAGAAGGGCTTGAGCTGTGTTCCTAGAATTACCCTAAACCAAAGTTGATTGTTGTTGGTACTGAATTAGCAAGTTTTTAAGTGACCTGGGTGTCTCTCTCTCCTGCGAGAAGTGGGTTGTTGTTGAGTACCATCGAGTCAAAACTGACCTGTAGCTGACCCTCCAGCAGGCTTTTCAAAGGCTGCTAATAACATGGGAGGAGAGTTTGCTCATCCTTCCCCCATGGAGCAGCTGTTCGATTTGAACCACTTGTCTTCAAGATTATAGGGCAGTTTCTTAGAATCCAAAAATTGATGAAGTCCAGTATTCCCTATACTGCCTTCCCTCAGCGGCAGTGTGGCCTAATTTTAACATGTGCTGGATGGTCCACTCATCTTGGGCTCAATTTATCAGTGTTCACTGAACCTGGCCATTCAGCTTCACACCCACAATTGCTTGGTTTCTGAGTCTACAAAGCTATAGATGTCGTAGAAGTCCATGCTAGGTAAGCCAGATGGCAGGAGTGGACTTGGTGAGGTGAGCTACAGAGACATGCAGTGCATAAGATTATTTCTCATCCTCTGGCATTGTCAGCAGTCAAGGACTCTCCAAATTACTGCTGAGCAATGATGTTAGTTTGAGGACTAAGGTGCACGTGATTCAGGCTGTGGTCTTTTCAGTCTGAGAGCTGTACAAGGAATAAGGATGGCAGAACATTGATGGCTTTGAATTGTGGTGTTACAGAAGAGTGCTGAATATCCCAAGGACGGCCAAAAGAACAGATATGCCTTAGAGTACAGCCAGAGTGCTCCTTGGGGGCAAGGATGACAGAGCTTCATCTCATATACTTTGGGCATGTTGCTAGAAAGGCTATTCCTTGGAGAAGGACATTATGCTTGGAAAGGTCAGCAAAAAAGAGGAAGACCTTCAACCAGGTGGATTGACACAGTAACTGCTGCTGTGGTCTCAAGACTGTTCCAAATAATGAGGATGACACGGGATAAGCCAGGGTTCAGATTTGTTGTTCATAGGGTCACTGTGGGTCATACTTGACTTGATGTCACCTAAGAACAGCAACAACCTGGCATCATATAACTACAGAACCATAAAACCATGGCTTTTTGTCCATCAGCTTCTGAGGACTCTGTGTAAATGAGACTCCCCCGTCTCCCGCCCATCAGCATGTGTGTAATGCAGACCCCCACCCTTCTGTACACGTGCTGCATGTCTGAGCATGGACTCTCCCCACCCATTCATAATGATCTTTTTTCTTTAGCTACTCACACTGACTAGGAAATGCTGATTCTGATGAACTAAACTCCTTAACACCCACTCTTCCTCCTTAGATTGAAAACATCACTAACTGCCCTTTCCACTTCCTCCTTTTATTTTTTTACAGCTGTGTGGATTGCAACGGGCTCTGGCAAGTCAGCATAGACTTTTCGGCAGGGCCAATGCTCTAATTGTCTTTATTTCCAAGGATTGGGCATGGGTGGTCGACAGGTTAGAGCGTTAGCGTGAAGGGAGTAAGGGAAGTGCAGTGAGGCATGACAGCGTGAATCCAGTTTGCACCAACCTGGGGCCCTGCTGGCTGTGGAAGCTTCCAGCTTCCCTGGGGTTAGCAATATGAGGGCTGAGACATCCCAGGAGCCTCGTACGTCTCACTAACGAATCCAGTGTCCATGAAATAGTGGCCAACCTGTGCACAGACCCGCCCTCACCCATGGCCTCAGAGGCAGGGCTGAGGTAATTGTTGGCAATGGTAGTTCTGTCTGTCATAACTTCCTCAGCTTGAATCAGCCCCATAACCACAAGCCATACCTTCGTGGTCATATTTTCTTTTTTTAGGATGATGAAATAAGGATAATTGACCAATTAATCTGTTGGTGTTTTCACGACACCAGGGAGAAGGGATTTGGTGTTTTTGTGGTTCGCTCTGTCAGAGTTCATTTATTGCTGTTTAATTTGTGCTCTACTCTGCCATTTGCATCCCCCAGCGTGCACACACACACACACACGTTCATGTTTATAATTTCTAAGGGAAACAGGTGCTGAGAGAACTAGTAGGCTAGATGCTTCATGACCTTGGCGACAGAAAGCTAAGCTTTCTTAGTAAACACTAGGGGATCAGGATGTTCTGTCATTGTCACTAGGTCTCAGTCCCAGCATTCTTTGCAGCTAAGGACTGGCATGACAAGGAGTCAGCTGGCTGTACCACAAGGAAATCCTTGCTACCCCAAAGTAGGGGACTCAAGAAAAAAAGAGAGTTTCTCTAAAGATATGATTTGAGAGAGCAATACTTAGATACGTGGAAGTTCGTCTTTGCCTTGTACAGGCTGTTCTTTTTAATTGCCAACAAGCCACTCAGCCTTTCTCAAACACCAAGGCAGGGTCCCCACAGCAGCATCTAGCACTATGAAGGGCCAAGAATGTATGCAACACCCATCACAGGAGATTGGGTGGTTTGTGTCTGCTTATTGTTTGTCTGACATCTGAGGCTCAGAGCTCTGTCTCAGGGGAGAGAATCAGTGGGCCAAAGACAGTTAAATCTTGATTCCCTAAGGGCCAAATTTCTGACCTCTTGATATAACGGTGAATGTTCTTGAGTTGGGGAAAAAGTAATAGACATCATACTTGAACAGCTAAGTCATACCGTTTGGGCTTCTTAAATCGACCACAAAAAGTTACATGCCGGTTTCAGGTTGCTTATAAGAAATGGGCAACAAAAGATGACAGATTTTGGATACATAAAGCGAACAGCATTTTGTGTGCCATGACAATGCTATTAGATAGGAAATGTGAACGCATATTTCAATATCTTCATCATTAGTTTATACCCAGACCCCAAAACTCTAGGATGTCTCCCAGGGGAGAAAAAGTGAAGTGGATGAACAGAGAAATGGACCAGTCTTCCTCAGGATGGCCCTGTCTCCTCAGCATTTTACTCGGGAGATGTAACTCTTAGTGCTTGGGCTTTTGCAAGTGAGAGGTAGAAAAGTATCTCCTTCTAGAATTCACAAACCCTGTCAGAATACCGTGGACTTGCTGTCATCTGTGCTGTGAGATTCAGATACCTCTTTCTCTTATCCAGGGCTTCTTTTGACAAACAGGAAAGATGTGAGGCTCCTTTAGATTGAGGGTATAGTAGTCCAGTAGTTACAAGTGAGGAACCTAAAATCTCCATGACTAGAAAAACACATTTCAATTCTGGTTTACTGCGGGATTCCATAGGGCCTGCCTATAATGTATTCTGAATTTATGTGGCCTTGTAGCCAGCCCATCTTCCCGCCTACTCGTGTGTATATGATTTGTATTCTGCTAAAAGTACCCAAAATGTCTAGAATTACATCCCAGACCTGTCCTACTATACTACAACTTCCCAGCAGTGTGATACAGATGAAGCTTACTTTCAAGGTACTGCTGATTTAGCCTTTCTGTAATCTTTTTTTTTTTGGAGGGGGGATGTTTGACTCAGTGGCTGAATTCAGAGAATGTAATTAACCCCAGTGGTTTTCTTGGAGTAACCTGCCAATTGCTACTGAATTGCAAACCAACATTTATAAATAATTACAATATTGGTTTTGCTAAAATTACCCATAATGATTTCAATCAGCAATGCCATCTCAGAACAGTACATGTTAGGACCCTCTAAATAATTTCCTCTGCTAATATGTTCAATAAGACAATAAGCTTTCTGGACACCAAGGCCCAGCTCTCCCACGTCAACTTCTCCCTCCCTTCTTTCCTCAACAGGCATGGCTGGGATCTTCTTTTCTCAGTAAACTTAGGAAATAGTTTCTTTAGCCCTGCTCTTTAAAAATAGCTAACAATAAACATTTAAGAGGAGTAAGTTACTCTCCCTGTATCTTATCATACTTCCAGCAAATTCCCTCTCCAGGAAGGTGACCAAAGTATCTGTCAAAATCCACAAAGGTGGTATGCTGTTAGTTGAATATAATCTTCCTTTAGAAACAATCATCAAAGGGGATTATATTTCTGGCCAAGTCTCCACCATTTTTTGAAAGAATTCATCATAATCATGTTTCTTTTAGCAAGCAAAGTATCTTATTCACTTTGAAATGTTCATAGTGGCAAAAAACTGCACTGCAATCCCAAAGGCACACAGTACGAATCCACCAGCTGCTCTGCGGGAGAAGGATGAGCAGTCTCCTCCCATGCGACTGAGTGCCTCTGAAAACCTGCTGCAGGGTCAGCTCCGGGTCAGTTCTGACTTGACGGCACACAACATTAGTAATAGATTGCTTGGTATTTAGTACAAATAAGCATTTTCTAAATAAACTACACTTAAAACATTTAAATTATACCTGAATATTATGTGATACAAAATTCAATGAAACAATAGGTAAATACCATAGGAACATAGGTGCATAGATGAAGTGACAGTATATATATATATATATATTTTGGAGAGGTCCCTAACAGCAGTCTCTCTGGAGACTAAGGTGCATCTGATACAGGCCATGGTCTTCGCAATCACCTGTTATGCATCAGAGAGCTGGACAATGACCAAGGAGGATAGAAGGAGAACTGATGCCTTTGAGCTGTGGTGCTGGAGAAGAGTATTGAGAATACCATGGACTGCTAGGAAAACAAATAGATTTGTCCTGGAGAGGGTTAAACCGGGTGGCTCCTTGGAGGCAAGGATTCTGAGGCTCCGTCTAACTTACTTCGGACATGTAGTGAGGAGAGACCGGTTCTTGGAGAGGGACATCATGCTTGGGAGGGTGGAGGGACGGCGCAGGAGAGGAAGGCCCTCTATGAGGTGGATTGATTCAGTGACTGGGGTAATTGGGATGGGAGTGTCAGAGACAGTGCGATTGGCACAGGACAGAGCGGAGTTTAGGGCTGTTGTTCATAGGGTCGCTATGAGTCGCAGGCAACTCAACGGCACATAACAACAACAACTATATATATATATATATAAAATGATGTTCTGACTTTGGACATATTACTAGGAGAGGCTATTCCTTGGAAAAAGACATCATCCTTGAAAAGATGAAGGGTCAACAAAGAAACAGCAAACTCCCAGTGAGATGGATTGACACAGTGACTGCAGCAATGGGCTTTAGTTTGTCAGAGACAATGAAGATGGCACAGGCTAGGCCAGAGTTCACGTCAGCTGGTCACTGGGTCGCTATGCATCATATTTGACTTGACAGCACCTAACAAGAACTGTAACCCAGCCAAGGCTCACAGTAACCCTCCAGCAGGTTTCCCAGGCTGTAAATCTTAATGGAAGCAGAATTCCTGTATTTCATCTCTCAGAGTGACTGAAGAATTGAACCACTAACCTGTTAGCAGTGGAACACATGTCCTATGCCACCACAGTGCCTTTCTCTAGCAGTAGTATTGTTTCATTGACTTTTTATATTTTTCTGTGATTCCAGTTCTATTTTTCGGAAACAAAACCAAAGATAAGAGGGTGCCTTCATCAGAATTGTTGATTTCGACATTGGCTCCTTGGAGAAATCTGTTCTTATTATCTTGGAGGAGCTTTGGGGTCTCTCTTTGAAGATAATACTTTTAAAGACAACTTCTTAAAAAACTAAGTTTCTCTGAAAATTCTAGGCTGTTACTATTGTATGCCATCAATTCAGAACATCTAAACAGAACCCTGCCACCTTCTGCACCAGGCTCAGAATTGCCGCTCTGTCTGTGCTCATTGTTACAACCACAGCTTCAGTCCTTTTCCTTGAGGCCTTCTTTGACTCTGTCCTTCACTAGGAAGCATAATGCCCTTCCCTCAGGACATTGATAGAAGCCCTGATAAGTACATGAAATGAAATCTCACCCTGCATACTTTCAGAAAGCATTCCAGCTAGATTTGTTTGTTCTTTTGGCAATCTAGAATTTCATTCAGTGTTGGTATAGTCAATTTTTTTTTTGCGAATACCATGATTCAAAGACATCAATTCTGATCTGCTCTTCCTTACTCATTGTCCAACAACCACATGTATATGCACTTGAGCCAGGTGCACCTTAGTCTTTAGAGTGACATCTTTGCTCCTAACACTTTAAAGAAGTCCTTTGCTGCATATTTACTCAATGAAATATGTCATCTGCTTTCTTGACAGATACTTCCATCAGTGTTGACCATGGATTCAAATAAAATAGGTTTTGGACCTTGTTGTTGTTATGTACCATAGAGTCAGAACCAATCCATAGCTGATCCTCTGCCGAGTTTTCAGAGGCAGTTAATCCCACAGGAGGAGACTGCCCATCCTTCTCCCACAGAGCAACTGGTGGCCTCGAACTGGGTGCCTTTGGGATTGCAGTGCAGCTTCTTGCCACTAGGCCTCAGGGCCCTAGAGAGAGGATTGTTGTTCTTGGAGTCCCTCTCTCTAAAAATATGCAAATGCCACATGCAGTATTTGTGGTCTATCTTCTCCAGGTATCACAAGAAGTAGCAAAGGTATAATTGCTAGCCCCTCCTAAGTTCAGTGGCCACCGTCATGTCAGAGAGCTATCAGTATAGAGCATCGAGTCCGGTATTTCACAAATTCCAACACTAAGAGAGAGTGACCAAGGTAGCAGACAGCTCTGCTCTGCTGTAGCATCCTCAGCATGCTGTTTTAAAGAAGAGTTCTTCACAAGCATCAGCGAAAACACCTCTTCTAAATCGATATCCCATAAAAAGGAGAGTTCAAAAAGAGTGTTCTGCTGTGTAGATTCAGCCTTAGGAACTGAAGTTTTAAGAATAAATACTATAGAAGGTGCAGCCAGAACAGCCCCTGTGGACTAATCTGTCTATACTCTCTGAGGAGATCCTGGGAGAAGGGCTGGCCCTCACCTAGGCAGGTGTGGAGAAGGGCTGCTGACACCACTTGGTGAAATTACCTCCTCAGAGCTGCGACCATTCATCACAGAGGCAGTGTTGTGATTCATTCTCAGTCATTCCAGGGTGACCAGCCTCTCTAGCTGCTTGGGGCAAAGGGCTTTCCTGAGACGGAAACGCACAGTGCTAACCCTGGACATTCAGAGGATGGAATGTTTAGAGCTGCACTGTGCCTCCCGCTCCCATTTGCCCAGCATTGGTGAGTCTACACACATCCTCTGCCCTACTCTGAATCATCCTCAACACTTCTGAGGCTTATTGCTTAATATACTTTGGACATGTTGTAAGGAGAGACCGGTCCTTGGAGAAGGACATCATGCCTGGGAAGGTGGAGGGACAGCGCAGGAGGGGAAAACCCTCTATGAGGTGGATTGATTCAGTGACTGGGGTAATCGGGATGGGAGTGTCAGAGACAGTGCGATTGGCACAGGACAGAGCAGAGTTTAGGGCTGTTGTACATAGGGTCGCTATGAGTCGCAAGCGACTCGACGGCACACATAACAACAGCAACAATGATTGAGAAGTCCTGGTGGTGTAGTCTATAAAGAATTGCATGACTCATCTCTGTGGTGGTGCAAATCCACCAGCAGCTTCTTGGGAGAAAGATGGACATTCTCCTCTCCCATGTGATTTACAACATTAGAAACCAATGGAGGTCATCTATGAGTCCCTTCTAATTTGACAGAAATTCTGTTTTATTTCATTCTTAAATACAATAATAGGGACATAACTGAGATACCATCTAAGACATAGATTGATCCCAAAGAATTTTAAAATGTCTGCATAGCTTGACATTATCTAAGCCAAATTTCAAGATGATTGGGTTTTTCTTCCAGAAATGTTGGGGCAAGTAGCTGTATGTTGTCATCATGTGTCATCGAATCTGAACCATCTCATAGTTGACCCTCCAGAAGGTTTTCAGAGGCAATAAATCACACAGGAGGAGATTGCCCACCCTTCTCCCACGGAACAGTTGGTGGATGGATTCAAACCACATACCTTTTGGATCGCAGGGGCGCTTCTAACCACTAAACCACGAGAGCGCCGTATATACTATCTGTATAGGGATCTGAACGAGTCTTTACCCGAAACCCATTTGTTGCCCTCTTTATTTCTATTTTCTAAAGTATCGATTTAAGAAAACAAATAGCAAGCCCAATTGCCCTAATTACTATACTCCTCAGACACCATGATTAAGTGTCCTCCCCGTGGCGGGGAAGGATAGGCCCTCATACGAAGCTGCTCAAACTTAATGTGCACATAAGCTCCCCAGGATCTTGTTAAAATACAGGCCTGCAGCTGTAATAAGCTCACACATGGTGTGCTTTTTTGCTGGCCCAGCCTGAGTGGGGAGAATCTATATGAGAGTTCTCACCCTCTGGTTCCCCCTTATATCGAGGGAAGGAGGAGGACCCAGGGCCACATTGGGAGGGAGCCAAATTCTCCCTTTGCCAAAAGTCTTATCAACAGCCGAATGCACACTGTCGGAGAATTAAGTTCAAGACCTAGAGACAAGCCCTTCTGTCACCAGTCTGAGATTCCCTCTGGCAAGACAAGCCAAGGTGATTTACTCAGAACGTGACCATTTTGTGGCTTCCACAGTTACCTGAAGGTCCCTGTTGTGCGCGTTATATACCAATGGATTATAACTGACTCTTCAGTGAGTTTTCAGAGGTCATAAATCTCATGGGAGATGATTGCCCATCTTTCACCCATGGAGAAGCTGGTGGATTTGAACCATACACCTTGAGGTTGGCAGCACAGCTCCTTACCACTAGGCCATGAAAAGTAAATGGTTTGCTCTCAGCTGCTAACCTAAGGTTTGGCAGTTTAAGCCCACTGCGGGCACCATGGAAGAAAAGTCCTGGCTTTTCCCTTCATTAAGATAACAACCACAGATAACCTTTTTCATACACCAATTGTATTCTGTAACGTGGAGTCACCCTGAGTCAGAATTGACTTGATAGCAAGTAATACCAATAAGCAGAGTTCTGTCTCAGAGGTCCTGAAAGGGATACAGAGTGCTCCTTACAGAAGGGCAGACTTGCCATGGTACACAATCTGAATTTTAACATTGGATGAGAGATGTTCTCTCACTCTGCTGGCTTTCGTAGACACAAATAATTTCTCTTAAAGTAAATCTTCACTCTTGGAAGAGCCATCTCAGCCCCGGGTCTTGTCCCACACCAGCTTACCTACCTCCCTTCCCCGTCTTGGATTCACAGTGCTACAAGCTGAGCGTATACTGCAAATACAGGGAAAGAGTAAGCTTTTTCTCTTTGATAAATGCTAAAGACAGTTTTCTCCTCTCGCAAAGCAATAGACGTTCATGATTGTTACTTTAACACAAAGTGCCGAGGATTATCACTCCCTGCGCAGCGCGGTAAGAGCAGGATGCGTGCGGGAATCGTGCCTCAGGTGGATTGTGCTTTATGTAATCACCACTGGGAGCTGCTGTTTCTCATTTTCATGAATCTAAGTCATAAAATTTAATTCCTGAAAAGCGAGCCCCATCACTCCGCCCGCTCCCAGCCCAAGTCTCGTGTCCAAGGAAGAAACCACTTTGAAAAAAGAAAGGATGTCATAGGAGCTCTGGTGGCTTAGTGGTAAGGAATTGTGCTGCCAACACAAAAGTACACAGTTCAAATCTGCTAGCTGCTCTGTGACAGATGGGCAATGTCCTCCCATGAAATTTACTACCTCTGAAAACTCCCCGGAGGGTCAGCTATGGGTTGGTTCTGACTCAATAATAAACAATAGCAATGGTATAGGTTTTCTACACAAATGTTAACATTTTCCCATAGTTGAGGCCATTCCTTAAAATCTACCAAGCTTATGAAAGACAAATATACAGTTTCAAGAGAAGTTAAAGCAGAAACACAAGTACTTGTTGAAAGAGAAAAAGGAGGGGAGGGGCAGATCATGTCTATTAGGGAGCATTTTTCCAGAACATTTCCAAAGGGTATTCTCAATTTGAGAAAAGCTTGAGACATCTAATAGTCAGAGTCATCTATCACTTGCTTTTTGATAGCCATTTGCGTTTCTGAGAAAGCAAGATAGGTATTCAGCCCTACCCGTCACTCCCTCCCACTCGGATGGATTTGATGTTCATGTTGAGCATGAAAAGTTGATGTGAATTAAACTGGCTGTTTCAGGGGAACCCAGCGCACCTAAGCTCGAAGGGCAGATGGGAGAGGATGGAAACTCTATCAAGGTGAACCTGATCAAGCAGGATGACGGTGGCTCCCCCATCAGACACTACCTGGTCAAGTACCGCGCAGTGAGTGCCTCCCCTAGCCTTCACCCTCAGCCCTGTTCCTGAGACACCCTTCGTGTGGGGAAGCAGCGGAGCAAAGGCAGGGCAGGGCCAGGACAGTCTTCCTCTGCATCTGTACATGTGGTTCTTGGCCTATAGCGGCTCAGTGTGTCTTCACTTCATTTTAAAACCATTGAAATGATGGTGGTAGTAACAAACTGAAGTCATAATTGAGTTTTCCTATGTCTTAAAGCTTTCTACCAATCTCCGTGGTGACGATCTAGCATTTTTTTTTGGTACGCTCAGCCTTCAGCCAGTGAGAACTACCACCACTCTTGAAGTTCTGGTCCTGCCTCCGGATGAGCATGACCCTAAGCCGTCTCTTTCCTATCTAGCTGCCTATCTGCGTGTTTCTCCACACCCTCTCTCATCCATCACCCTCAAATTGAGAATTACTCTCTCTTTGTGGGGTTTGAGAATGACACCTGGTCATTGCCCACACCCTCAACTGCTCAGAGATTTAGAGTAGGTATCTGAGAGCGGGCAATCATCGAAAAGTTCTTCATAGTTAGAAAGTCATGAACCACAGAGTGGTTTTCTTTCTTTGAATAGCCACACACACAAAAAAAACCAGGCTTTTCCTGGAGAGTTGACTTCCTCTGTCCTGCCTTTTGGTCATCCTGGAGTAACATGTGAGTTGTTAACTGGTTAGTTAAGTTTACTGAACAGTAGGACGACATTGGTGGCCACCAGGAATGCTTCTCAGCTGGTGACAGTGCTTGTCAATCCACTCGACTCTTTTTCTCACTTAATTGTTAAGTAAGGTATGGGATTACCAGAAAAGGAAAAGCCTCAGGTGTTCAATAAATTATAGATTTTTATTTTTTCATAAAACCTCTGGAATCAGCACTGTGTTCCCATGCCAGGGACATACATTTTGGGAGTGGAATGTTGCTCTCACTAACAACGTGCTGAAATATATCTAGCAACATATTTGTATTATCCCTTTCTAGAATAACCTTTATGCACCTATGCCCAGGAGATTTGGCACTGCTTAATTATGGAACACTGAGAGGTTGACCTGGAGGTGCACTGACATCTGGTGTTGTTTGTATTTTCCAATGCACACAGTTGACCTCTTGACACGTACAACACTTAGAGTTTATCAGGCTGGAAAGAAAGAAAGAATGAAGACCATGACCTATCAATGCTTTTTACAAGCTTTAGTATTTGGCACCAGCAATTACAGACTCTTAAGTTCTGCCTGTTATTCCTCTGGCATCTGTGCCTAAAGCTCTCTGGTGTCTTCTGTCCTCCTGACCGGTTTGTCCCAGAAGCTCTCCTCTGAGTGGAAACCAGAGATCAGGCTCCCCTCGGGCAGCGACCATGTCATGCTCAAGTCCCTGGACTGGAATGCCGAGTATGAGGTCTACGTGGTGGCTGAGAACCAGCAGGGAAAGTCCAAGGCAGCTCACTTTGTGTTCAGGACCTCGGCCCAGCCCACCGCCATCCCAGGTAGGTGCACCTCTGATCCCCGTTAGTCTCCTGCTTTGAATTAATGCACACGTGCTGCATCCCTTAATGTGCCTGACACCCCGTGACAACTCGCTTGCTTACGGCCATCCTCATGATCGGTTGCCCATGCAAAGCTTAATTTGCTTTGTACCTACTATGCAGTGGGTTGAGATGTACCGTTCCCCTAGGAAAGGTCCTGCTTTGAAGGACTAACGCCAGACTGAACCCTCAGATGGGAAGACTCCCAGCTCCGGCCTAGTCTTGGAAGCTGATTGAGTCTGGATCCTTTTTGGGACATCTAATCTGCCCTCTGCTATTTCACCCCAGGGCCACCTAACTGTTGCCGAGGGCTTCCTATCTGATGCTTGCTTCTCCGCGCAACTGTGGTCCAACCCTCTTCTCTGTGGTAACCCCAAGAGAAGAAAGAGATGGTGCCCAGTGGGTTAGACATCGTATCTGCCAGGGGCTTCTCATTTGAGACAAAATCAAATTGAGCCACTTGAAATAGAACAAGTGGAGAGCATAGATGTTGGAAAACACCATCGATTAAAGGCAATCCAGTCGGCTCGAGACTGTGAAGGGAGCCAAGATGCAGATCTGTCTCTTGGGATCCAGGAACAGCTCAAGTGTGGGAATAAAGTGAGAGTTCTGATTTCTGGCCCAGCTACCATGTTGCCGGTAGCCATTCTCTTCAGTGACCAAATCCTTCAGGACCAACAGATGTCTTCAATATCCATCTCTGCTGTTCTAGCCAAGCCAGAGAGGTGGACATAGACTATAACTACAGCTTGGAGGAGGTAGCCCTGTGACAGCCCCAGTATGGTAGGAAGATGGCCTGTTTCAAAGGTCCTGGGTTCGATCCCCCACCCTGCCTACCCGGTCTATAGTGCTTGCCCAGGCTCTTGGCTCAGTTGTCGTGATTGCTCCACTGGGGCGGAGGAACAGGCCAGCAGGGATGTGGGCTGTCGACCACGGAGGCCATGCGTGTGAGACGGGCTCAAACAGCACCCAAGCAACAGAGAGTTCAGTGTGTGTGGTGCGCTATGGCCGTTTGTGTGTGAATGAGCACGCCTGAGGAATGTGTGGGGACCTGCAGAAAGGTGGCAGGTCATTTCTAAGCCACAGGCCAGAGCATGGATTTATCCTCACCTTTGCATTGTCAGGAAAGCTCCCTAGAACGTGCTAGGATCTCCGCAGGGATTGGGCATATGGTCCACAGTGAAGGCAAGTCTCGTGGATGTGACTGTAAAAAGGACTTTTCCCATTACTGCTTAACAGCATATCCAGGTGAGGGTGGCCCCCATTTGCTCCAATCCTTGCCTTCTCTGCACCCTCCGGTGAGTTTTGAAATGAAGAGTTTGTTATGATTGTCCAGATCCACTTGCCTTTATGGGACAATGCTTTGGAGCTGGGGCATGGAGAGGCTGGAGTAACTGCTTTGCAGGTAGACAGATGTCTCACCTTGTTCCCCCGGGGAAGACTCAGTTGGCAGGCAGGCCTGCAGGGCACGCTGTATGTCCATGCTGGGTGCCACCAGCACGTCAGGGGTTTAGAGACAAGGGGAGAAGATGTGTCAGAGAGACAGGAATTCTGGGGGGACCTTGTCCTCATTGTCGTACCACTGGCAATGGCAGAGTCTTTCTTGTTGGGCCTCATCCCCACGCCTTCCTGAACAGGGTGACTCTGCACTTGACTGGACTCTCCTGGGCGTTGTGCTGGGATCTGGGAATGAAACCGGCTGGTTTACGGTGGAGTACTGTGATAGGTGCGCTGGTGGAAGGTGATGGCAGAGTAGTGCTAGGGACCGGGAACTGGGAAATAGGATGAACAGTCTGGTTTCTTTCTCACTGGCAAGAAAGCACCTCCGTGTGATTTGCTCGCACGTAGAGTAGTGGTCAAAAGCATTTCCACCACCACGTGGAAGTGAAAAACAAAACCCAACAGCGATGCTCAGAGCCTAGGAGACCATGGCTTAGCCTGCTGGCACCCCGAGAGAGGTTCTGCCTTAGTGGAAGGGAACACTCTCCTCGCCAAACTCTCCTTTTACTGCAGAGGCTTCTGTTCTCTCACTTTAATTTCATTTGCTCGCTGACCCCTAACCCTCAAATTAACCCTGCTGTGCTGCTTCCGGCATTGCTGAGCTTCTGAACCGGCCTGATGGTATTGATTCCGCACTGAACTCTCCTCTAACTTTTGTCAGTTGAATTTACTGAATTAAATTAACCTTGGATTCTTGCATTTTCTGTATTTGACCTATTTTTTCTTTTTATCTTATTTTTTTTCTCTGTTTCTGTCTCTACCTTCTCTTTCCTCCTGCCCCCTCCCTCCCCTTCCTGTGTCTGCCGTCACACATGTCACCTTGGACGTCACCGGGACATCCCCACATTTGTTTTCAAACAACCACATTCTGTCTGGGGACCCCTGGTTTTGGCACCTGCAGCAACCTTGGGCGGCTCCTCTGCCTCCTACACCTTTGTCTCATTGCTTTTCTCCGCAGTTATTCTTCTCTTGCTATGCTAGAAACTTGGAAAAGAGAAAAAAAAAAAGCCAGTTGCTTACAAAAGGCCAGTTCCTTATGAGAATGATTAGTGCCCCCTTTGGAAGACCCTGCCAGGAGCACCCCGGCCACAGCCACAGAGCGCCCTTTCTGTGCAGAAGAGGAAGGTTTTGCAATTGGAAAAAGCTTTACCTCCAGATATTGTATTATTCACAGATGCGTTGATGCCACTTAGGAAGGGGCTTGCCCCCTTTTTAGCTGCAGTAAAAAAAAAAAATTATTCGAGAGCTCTTTTAACAGAAAAAAAATAACACAGTTTAAAAACTTACTGCTAGGTTTACAGAGAAGCATTTGCCTATATTGTGGCTTTTTTTGTCCTTTCCTAAAAATGACGTAGCAGAAGAAGATTCCCAAGCACCATCTAGAACTTGCATCCAAACGTTAAAGTCGCCTCCCGCTCCTTCATGATAACACCAAGCTCTCCGCTGCCCTTCCGCAGATAGCTGGCTTTGCTTTCATTTAAGTGCCCACGTTAGGAGGCCAGAGTGCTACGCCTCTCCTAAGCGCCTGGCTGGCATGGCACGGACACATTTAAGTCATCCCATTGCCCGTGGAGTTAAACAACTCAGTTTTCTGGCCTTTTTCTGGGGCTGATGAAATATTCTGGGAAGCACCCTGGTCTTGGTGTCTAACATAGCCCCTGGCACGCGTCTCTGAACAGGGCCAAGCTGTGATGTGTCCAGCAGGCATTCAGCTTCACAGGTGCTCGTCCTCAGGCTGTGGTCACTGGCTGCATGTCTGTCCTGGATTCGCACAGAGCCTCCGGGTCTTTGGGGTCAAGGCCCAACAGCAACTCACGTTCCCACTCTAAGCATCAGCCTACGGGGCTGGAGGCATCCACTGTGAACCAGACGTGAGTCACACCACAGAGAATGGGCCGCGCCCAGACTGCCCGGCCCTAGGATCAATCTGGACTCGGTCCTCCTGGCAGGACTTCCCAAATGCCCCAGCCTCCCGTCAGTCAGCTGGCTGATGGGCATTTCTACAACGCTAAGAAATGCCAGCTGCTCCACTCTGCTATTGAGGAGTCATTGTCTCATGTGCCGAGGAGAGGAGTGGGGCGTGTTTGTTAAGGTGCCTCTTTGAGCCCAGGGCTGAATCCCGCTCAGTATCATCTGTGTATGTGTTTCGGGATGGGCCTGCTACAGAGTCAAACTCCCATCTCCATTGTGGTCACATATCATTCTACATATCTCATCTCTGAGCATCTCTGCAGAAGCTTGAGTTTGAGTCTCTTTTGGTTTATCTTTTTTTTCCTGTTATTTTTTTTTTTTAATGTTCAAAGACTAGTCAGCCACATTAGGCCTTTCCCTGTGGGAATCCCAGATAACCCCAAGTTGGTCCCAGGTCTGTGGGGCTGAGCGCATAGCTCTGAGCCCAGGCCAGCATCAAAGCGCTCCAGCGCAGGGCTGCACCCAGGTGCCAAGGACGAACCCCAGGTCAGCGCACACCTCTCTCCCAGCCCCTTGACCTCACAGCAGACCTGGGCAGTGTAAGTAGACATGGTTCTTGGACTCAGTGCAGGGAGGTCTCCTGAGAACATGGAGTCTCCTGGATCCAGTATTAGAATCACAGACCAGTGATCCGGAACTGTAAGGAGAGGTCCAGCCGTGCACTTCTGGCTCTCAGCATGTCCCTGTGAACAGCCTAGGCACTGGACACAGTATTCACCCCAGGAGAACTTGACTCAAGGGTCTCCCTCAGCCCAGGCCCCAGTCGCCCCACGGGGTGGGACAGTGTAGTATTTCTGAAGGGGCTTTTTAGAAATCTGGCCTCAAGTGTGGGAGGGAGGAAGGGGACACTGACATGACCCTGTCCCCTGAGCACATCCCAGTGACCAAGTAGACCTCCGCTGGACCTGCTTAGGGGTCACTGCTATGGGGCCATTCAACAAGCCCCATGGTTCGTCACCAAAGCCCTAGGGGAGACAGTATTAGTGTCTCCACACTGTGTTTTGTGAAGGTGAGCCCCTAGCTCCACAGGAATCCTTACCACAAAGGCTCTGGAAAGCCCTGCAGGAGTGAGCACACCCCACTTCCCAGCTCCCTCACCCTGCCACCTCTGCGCCCTGCATTAGCGCTGCCACCGCCACAGGCCACGGGGCTTTCTGCTTGTTTGGGGATATTTATACTGCAGGTTTGGATCACATTTTTCTACTAATAAGAATGCTAACACATTGTTGTGTAGATAATCAGCGAGGCCTTTATGACGTTTACACCTTTGCATTATTAAAGGAAATAACCGTTCATGTGAACTCATCAACGTGTTTTGATTTTATTTGATAATGGTGTGCTCCACGAAGTATCGGAAATCCTTTCTCTCCACTTCACGTGCACCTGGTTGACTTTTATTTAAATTGAACCCCAAAGCTATAAAGGCTATAGTCTGATGAATGGGATTCTAGCCAAAGGAAATACTTTCTAACGTGGAACAATATATTTTTTTAGCTATCTTAAGAGCTATTATGGCTCATTGTCTCCTTGACTTTCCCGAAAATGGGGGGGGGAAGGGCACTGAAGAACTGGGGAGGGGATCGGTCACCTTGGGGTTAGGAACATATTCTGGGCCACCAGATCCACAGCTCTGTGTAGGTTGATTCCCTGGTCATGCACAGCTGATGTTTCACAGAATAATCCTGTGGTACCGAGAATATAAGAGAAGGTTCTTTTTAGCAAACCATTTGTAATCACACTTAATAAACACCTTCTGGAGCCAAGTGTCTGCTTAGCAGCTTCTGGAAAGCAGCACACAGACATGTACGCGCCTTATGAGTGACAAGACCCCTGGCCAACTATCCTCAGAAGCTGACAACCATGTGGAGGTGGGAGATGTCAGGACTACTGTCCCAGGGTCCGTGGGCACCTTGACTCACCCGACTCAGGCACCTGTAAATGGAAGAGTTACACACCTGTATTGTGGCCTTTAAAACTGGAGGCATATGTAGTGTCAGTCTTGGTACAAACTCATTTCCTCTTCACCGAAGATGGTGGCCCGAGCCTCCTGATCCTATTATTTGGGCAGCAGGGACCTCTGAAGTCATCATGGTACTGCATCTGCACAGCATGCACTGTCCAGGGTGCATCAGTCAGGGCAAGTCAGAGAGAAGACAAAGATGGTGGGTTTCTTTTTCCTTTTGAAAAACACTACATAAGATTCAGGTGATCATCTTTATGCTTCTAATTTTTTAGTATTAAACAATTCTGTAACATCCCTCAAGAGATAATGAGTGTTGCCTATTGGTGTTTGTGGTGAGGATCTTTGTTTTTGAGGGTGGTTTCTTTTTTCCTTTTTGCCACAGTGATAATGTTTATTAGGGAAGTAAAAAAGTTTATAATTCAGGTTGGCGGCAGGATACAGTCGCTCAGTCAGGACAGTTTAGGCCCATGTTACAAAGTTCTTAGTCCTTCTAATTACGACGTTTCCCCTTACTCCTCAAACAAACTCAGACAAAGGCTCCTAGCTCAGGTTCCGTGGGCCACCTTTCCCAGGCCAGTTTTGTGTCTGGTTCTCTGCTGGGTCTGCAGATTCTGTAAGGCCTAGTCTGAGTGGCACAGGAATCTTTAGCCTCCAAGGACTCCCACTGTACATTTTCTACTGCATCTTTGCTGGTGGTCTCCATTTCTACTACTTAGTCCACTTAATTTAATAGTCAGTTGCCTTATGAATAGGCCAACACACCTCATTCCCATATCTCTGTTCATTTATGCAGCAAAGTCAAACTCCATGGCTAGGAAAATCATTTTTAACATTATGATAGATGGGAAGGGGAAAAAAGATCAGACTGGAATGTGCTGAAAAAGTTTCCTTTATTTAATAGACAAAAGTATAATAGATTAACTTTGAGTTGAAAATGAACAGCTTAAAAGGAAAAGGCAACAGAAAAAAAATTTTTTTAAATCATAGTATAAAGAAAATATGTTTTTTATTTTGGCTAAATAAAATATAATCCCATGAATAAAAATTAATTTTTTAAGAAAATTACATATTGTTGACTTGAACACCTTTCATCTATATCCCAGCACTTCCTTTATTTATAGCTTCTTTCGGTAAAAGCAGAGATCTCTGGTGGCCTATTGGGTAAGGAGTTGCTCTACCAACCCAAAGGCAGGCAGTTCAAATCTACCAACTCCTCCATGAGAGAAAGATGGGCAATCTCCTGTTGCGGGATTTATAGCCTCTGAAAACCCACTGGGAGGTCAGCTATGAATTGGCTCCAACTCAGCAGGAATGAGTTGAATTGTATTTTTTAAAAGCCACAAGACTTCCTCTGCCAGTTCCAGGAGCCTCTCAATTGCTCTAGGAGTCTAGACTCAACAGTGGTAAATTCAGTGTGCCTGTTTGCTTCAGGGTTCATCTTTTCTCTCTCCCCATCTGTCTAGCACATCAGCTTGGACAAGGGCACCAGATGAGAGCACACAGTTGGGTGGGTGGCAGGACCATAGGAGTAGCTAGGTGGTCATTGTAATTCGGAAGTAGACCAGGAGACCTAGGTCTCAAATTCTGGAATGTATGAGAAATACCTGGAGTCCTAGTTCATACCATGTTTCCTTGGCTTATGTGATGTAGTAGAACTGAGGAGCCCCAGAATCAGAATTTCTAATAAAAAAAAGCCAGGAAGTTTGCTGCCAGTGATGAAAATGTGCCAGAAATTTTTAGCCAGTGGTGAAACATTGAAAGAAAGGATACATATTTTCAATGTAAAAAATAAAACCATAAGAATCAGCCATTAATCATGGCCCTACAGAGCCTTTTAGTCTTCCAGGAAAAAGTTCTTTTCAGCACAGGCTATACAGGAAAATGACATTCAGGAATCCTGTTCCAGGCAAAACATTCTTGACTGCACAACATAGGAGTTGGAATGGCAGGCTCTTATATGATTAAATAAGCCATAAAGAAGCCATCTATCCCAAACCCTTCCCTGTGCAGAAGTCTCACTTGCCAAGGGCTTGTCCAGCCTCTGCTTCGAATACCTCAAACAGCAGGAAGCTCCCTCCCCATAATAATTCTGTTGCTTGTCCTTCTCACATGGAGCTTATCCACCTCACCCAGACTTTTTGTCCATGGGTGCTGACAGATTAAAATTTCCTTTTTTCTTCTCATAGCACAACCTTTAAAGATCTGGAGACAGCATTCCCATCTCCAGGCTAAATCTCCATTCATTTGTTCAACAACTATGTTTTGAACATGTATTATGAGTCAGGTTTGTCCTGGATCCTGGGGAGACGTAGGCAGACAGAGCTCCTGCTGGGCCATTCTGTATAATAAGGTCATTCGAATAACAAGCACAGAAATGTAGAAAATAGAGGAGTTGGTGAGATGATTGATGTTGCTGGGAGGTGCCTCACTAAATAAGAGAGGCCTGGCTGAGGTGACACAAGACCTGAGGCTTGAGTGTTCCAGGAACGGGCTGGGTGTGGTCAGCAGGTGGAACCAAGGCCATCCTGGCTACTGGGGACACAATCAGCAAGGGATACTGTGAAGTGGGAGGACCTTTCCCTGGGTGTCCACTGTTTGCTTTCTGCCACAGTTAAAGTCTCCTCCCCCTCATGCCCTTCCTCCAGCTCTTAACTCACTCACCACATGTGGCCTTCAAGGCCAGTGCAGCCCCGGGCTGGGTCTACAAAGCCCAGATCAGAGCTGCCCCAACTGCTGGCCACTCAGACACATAGAACCACTTTCAGTCCTTTCCTTTTCCTCCTGGGAGACAGGGCAGGGAACTCTGATGGCATCATGAGCAGGGAGTTACACTGTTTATTTAAAGGCAGTGCCACTCTGGGGGTTTATCCACCAGTGACACCTCAGGAGACAGATGGACAATCTCCTCCTCCTTTACAGCCTCCAAATGCTCGCTGGAGGGTCAGCTATGAGTCAGAGCCAATTAAATGGCAATGAGTTGAGAGATACTAGTTCCATAAAACCATTTTTACGTGCTAACTTGAGAATTTAGTTTGGTAGTGCACTTGGCCATTGGTCCCAAAACCAGATGTCCCCCCTCACACATGAATTCTAGTTTAGGCTGCTGCAGGAAGCAGGCACTGAACACCTATCAGATATTAATGGAGCATTGTAGAAATTTGTCTGGTGGCATATGTGTTGTGCTGCTAATTGACAGGCCAGTGGTTCAAATCCAGCAGCTGATCCAGAGAAGAAAAATGGGCAGTCAACTCCCATAAAAATTCACAGCCTCAGACCTGGAGGAGGGTGTCTGTGAGTCAGAATCAACAGCAGCGGAGAGCAGCTCACGTCCACTGTCACAGAGGACGAGAAGCCCAAGGCTCTCTTCCAATGCAGGGAAACAGCTTTGGAATCTAGAGGATGAGGCAGGATATGAGGCCTGCATTTTTTTCTTTGCTTTTTTTTTTTTAAGGAATGTGTGAGGTCTATAAGAACTTTAACGGATGAGTTTGTCTTCTGAGACAAATCACAAAGCCCTCTCTACTGGCGGATGCTGACTTGTGGCCAGTGGCTAGCTTCCATCTTCGTGACTGAGAGACAAGATGGCTGGAGTCAATTACATCAAGCATAGAGCCCTGGGCCACTCTTGGGGACTTTCTAAAGAAATGGGCTTGGGGTTGTCCATGCAAAGTTTGGTCGTCCGTACAAAGTCTGGAGTGCTTGCCAAAGAGCCTGAGGAGGAAAGCCTGAGAAACAAGACCAAAGGGACAAAAACATTTGCAAGATGGGGGGATGCCCCCAACTCAGTGCTATCTGGGCTGCAGTGAAGGGCATAGGTTGTGGGTGGTCATCTGTGGGGTCTAAGCTGGCACCCACACTGAATTGAAGTCTGAGGCAAGATGGAGTGGACCAGGTTGAAGGAGCCAGGCAGTGCCTGGGCAGATCATGGAACAGCACAGGCATAACTCAGTGACTGCGGGTTCAGCTCCAGACCCCCACAGTATCTTCATTAAGCAAGCTCAGTACAGACAAAACCTATGTCTACACTGTACTGTAAGATAGCATTATGAAAAAGTCTGACAGAGTGTAAATAGCCAAAATGGGACACAGAGGCATGAGGGGTGAGCACATGCTGTTGGGAAATTGGAATCGGTAGACATGCTTAATGCAGGGTTGCTACAAACTTTCCTTTTGTGAAAACCAAAAATCTGCAAAGCAGAATAAAATGAAGTACGCCTAGATTGCCCTTGGGAGCACTGATTACGTGAAAAGGGGCACTGACCGTGGCATTGGGGTTTGATCCTTACATTCTCTAACTGGATGCATGGCAGCCAGACCCCGCCACTCACCAAAGGCTCTGGAGTTGGCACAGACCCAGGTAGTGTCCATAGACCCTGTCTCTAGTCCTCAGACCTGAGTGGGCTCTAAGGTACAAGGAGTTCAGACAGGCCTGGTCTTGGGTGGACTTCTTGCTTGGAGCCTTGCCCTTCCAGAGGAATAAGTCTGAAATGCCCAGATTTCAGTTCAAGGTCATTATTTCTCTATTGGCTTATACAAAGAGCACACATCAGTCCCTCCTTCCCTCCCCACGACCACACGTCTGTCAGACAATACCAACACCAAGCGGGTGACAGGTGACTAACTTCAGTGCCTACCATGCCGCTGAGCACTGAGGCCTGGGACGCTAAGTGAGGGGTCCTTCTGTGATGCCATCCCTGGCCTGAAGCCCTGAGGAGACTATGAGTAGGCCCAGAAACAGAGTCACTTCAAGTGAACTCAGCCAGACCCACATGCTAGGTCCTGCTTGAATGTGAGCAAGCGTGTCAGTCTGTGGTGGGCGTTTGTCCTGCGTGAGGGTGTGCCTGTCCTTGTGGGTGTGCTTCTCTGTGGTGAGGCAGCTGGCAATCCTGAAGTCTCCTCCAAGCATGCCTGCACCCCAGATGGTGAGTATCCCCTGACTTCCCACTGTACCCAGCAGAACACACCGTGAGCCACACGGACTCTGGGTGACAGTGCAAGGTGAGCCGTGAACCCAAGGTGCTCCAGTGGAGAGCTGCTCTGGAGGCGTTCTTAAATAAAGACAGAAAGGAAGCAGGACAGTGCGTCAGGGCTCCTGTTGTGTTTGGTGGCACAACTCCAAAGGAAACCCTCGGGACCCTCTGCCCCAAGACTTGTGAGCTTCCCCTGACTGCTCCCAGGAGCCACAGCCCTGGGCCTGCTTGTCTCCCCTGCTGAGCTGTTAGCTGCTGGTCCTCCTGGTCCAGGGGAGATGCATGAACCCTCCACTGTCCCTGCTGTCCCGTTGCCCAGTGTCTTCAGACCTTGACCTTCTGGACTCAAACTGCTCCAAGGCTCCTGATTCTCATTCTCTGTGGAAGCCTCATTACCCTCTCCTGGGTGGATCAGACGAGCTGCCAACCCCTCACTTGAAGGTGTAGACAGACCCCTATCACAGTGCCTGGGCACAGAAAGACCCCCGGGAAGTTGTCACTTTGGGCACAAATGCTTTGACTATGTCCCATGGGGCCCTGCCTCATCCTCAGGGCAGTTGCTTTGTGAAGCCCAAGGGGTCTCGTGTCTCAGGGTGCTAACCACCAGCCATCTCTCTCTCCCTCCCTCCCTCTCAAGCCAATGGCAGCCCCACCTCAGGCCTGAGCACTGGAGCCATCGTGGGCATCCTCATCGTCATCTTTGTCCTGCTCTTGGTGGTTGTGGACATCACCTGCTACTTCCTGAACAAGTGTGGCCTGCTCATGTGCATCGCCGTCAACCTTTGCGGGAAGGCCGGGCCCGGGGCCAAGGGCAAGGACATGGAGGAGGGCAAAGCTGCCTTCTCGTGAGTACTCATGCTCAGGCCTTGCTGAGATCTGGGGGCAGCTGACCTCAGAGCCATCAGCAGGGGCCTTGCTGTCAGCTTCATGACAGCCCCATGCATGTCAGAGTAGAACTGTCCTCTAGGGTTTCTAGTGACTGATTTGTCAGAGGTAGATCACTAGGCCTGTCTTCCGAGGTACCTCTAAGTGGACTTGAACTTCCAACCTTTCATTTTACAGCCCTGCATCTTTGCAGCATGCATAAACGGTATACTCAATGGCAACTGGCTTTCCTCAGCTTCAGGTTTTCCAGTTGAAAACACTCTCTAGGAGAAAAGAACAAATAGTAAAATGTTTCTTAAAACATAGTCTTTGGAGATTGCTGTTTGAAAAGCATATTCTTGAGCCCAACTGCAGAGCTTGAAAATGCCTGCAGAGGTGAGAATGAGTGGATTTGTCAGAGCTGCTTCTGGAAACAAGCCGGCATTTGAGGAAGACATTGATTTATTCTGGTGTCATTCAGCATCTACTGTGGTCAAGATGAGGCCCTGTCCCGAGACACCAGGGTACAGCAGTAAAGCAGATAGGAGGCTCCTGTTCTGTGAAACTGGTGGTCCAGACGCTGTTCCCTCCAGCAGCTGAGGGGACGCACATCCAGAGCCAATTAGCAGGAGTTTTCTCAGACTATCATTGAATCTGACTGAGCCCCACCAAGCAAGGAAGGGCCTGAACTAGAAAACAAGTTGCTTACCAGCACAAACCAACATTATGGATACACATTAGTCACCAGAGAAACACGGCCAATAGAATGCCTATATCTCCATCTACTTATGTATCTTTTCTGTCTGTATGTCTGTCTCTTTCTTTCTCTACCTATTGATCTATCTCTCAAGAGATTTATTGTAAGAAATTATAAATGTCAACAAATCCAAAGTCTAGTCTTGGGGCAGGGATTCTTCTCCCTTAGAAAACTTAGATTTATTTTTTTTTATATATAGACTTAAAACCAATAATATGAGCTTACACACACACATATTATGGAGGGAAGTCTGCTTTACCTAGAGTTAACTGCTGGTAAGCATTAATCAGATTAACAAAATACCTTTGAAGCAACATGGGAACTACATTTGACCAAACAACTGGCTACCAAAGCTTAGCATATTGACACACAATTACACACCACACATGTAAATGTATGTACACACATATACTTGCATGTATGTATAGAAAGTTATAGATATATGCTTATAGGTTAACTAAACCTATAAGTTTAACTGATAAACTGTACTAGACCCTGTACTGAGCTCTGAGCATGTATTATTTAATTATCCTAACATCTAGATAAGGTAGCTAGTATCTGCCCCATGTGAGAGATGAGAAAACGGAAATAAACTGTGATTACGTTAGATGCGCCAGGGCACACAGCCAGTAGAGCTGGGACTAAGACTGAGGTACATGTCTAGCTCTGGAGTGTCCATGTCCGCTCCCCACAGCAAGCACGAGACCCCGCTGGCTGCCCGAGCAAGGCCACCTGCCAGCCTTTGGGCTAAGCTCAGCCAGACCCTGATCCACTGACCCATGGGCATGGCTTTAACCAGCACAACTCCATCCACAGGAAAGATGAGTCCAAGGAACCCATCGTGGAGGTGCGGACTGAGGAGGAGCGGACACCTAACCACGACGGGGGGAAGCACACGGAGCCCAACGAGACCACGCCGCTGACGGAGCCCGAGTATGTGAGGGGCGGGATCTGCACCCCTCGGTGGAGTGCCCACCTCATCGACCCTACCCACCCTCCTATGGTTCCCACCCCCTTTTGCAGGCCCTATTCTGCAAATTCCAGGAAAATACCTGGCCCCATCCTCTCCTTAGAAAAGTCTCCATTATATTGGGGATGCTCTGGGGGGTCTCTGAAGAGGCCCAAGTGGGGGTCCCTGGGCTCTGTTCCCACATTATACACACCTCCTAAAAATGGCATCAGAAGATGGCACCTCACTGAGAGGCTGGGCTTTGAGAGGCTTAGCAGATTCTGCTTAAGACTTTCTGGAAGTCTTCCGTTTACTTTCCCAAAGTTCGAGGGAAGTTGGAACTTGATAAAGTTCCCTGAGCTTCCTGTTGTTGGCTGAAGCCCCTGAGGTCCTCAGAGAACCTAACCAGCTAGCTATAGCCACACTCCTTGCCTGGCACCCAGGCACTATGGGTTTGAAGAGAACGGAGTTTAATGCAACCACAGAATCCATGGCTGTAAGATCCCATGGCCCTCAGAGGCCTTTTAGGGCCTTGCCATCTACCAGTGAGGTCGAGGAGCTGACCTTCCCCTTCAGTCCCTGTGAGGCTCCACATGGCCTCTGGGCACTGCTGCTCCAGGACAGGTGGAAACTTCCGTGGATGGACACTGAGCGGAAGGCCCTCTCTCTTTGAGTAGACGTTTAGGGCAGGTCTGCAGGGTGTTTGTGCTGAGAGCTCCAGGCCAGTCAGTGGGGAGGAGAGCCGCAGGTCCCTAGTAGCTGCCCTGTATCTCTGTCGTCTCCTGTGTCCTCTTCTGCCCGTCTCGGCGTCCTCGTCTCTCTGTGGGCCTGTGTGCCTGTGTGCGCCCATCTGCATGCCCGGCCCACGGCCCCTCTCCGTGGCTTCTGTCCTTCTCCCCCTGCTTCTCTGTCATGTCTCAGCTTCATTGTCTATTCTCTCTACTTCCTGTCCTTCCCACAGGCTGCCTGCTGACACCACAGCCACTGTTGAGGACATGCTGCCTTCTGTCACCACCGTCACCACTAACTCTGACACTATCACCGAAACCTTTGCCACTGCCCAGAATAGCCCCACCAGTGAGACCACCACCCTCACCTCCAGTATTGCACCCCCGGCCACAGCCATGCCTGACTCAAACTCGGTGCAGCCTGGCCAGGCCACCCCCTCCAAGGGGCCCGGTGTCTCCACCTCCTCCCCGGCCCCAGCTTCGGCCCCCAAGGTCGCCCCCCTCGTTGACCTGAGCGACACCCCAACCTCAGCCCCAGCCACTAGCAATTTGTCTTCTAGTGTTCTGGCCAATCAGGGGGCTGTCCTCAGCCCCAGCGCCCCTGCCAGTGTGGGCGAGGCCACCAAGGCCCCTCCAGTGAGCAAGCCAGCCCCCAGCCCGGCCCCCACCCCAGCGGGGACAGCCAGTCCCCTAGCAGCTGTGGCTGCCACTCCCACAGAAGCCCCCCAAGCCAAGCAGGAGGCTCCCAGCACCAAAGGCGCGGACCCGGAGCCCACCCAGCCTGGCCGCGCGAAGAGCCCGGCCCAGCCGGCCCTGGCTAGCCCGAAGAGTGACGCTGCCTCCGCCAGCGCCACAAACCCTCCCCAGGGCGAGGACTTTAAAATGGACGAAGGGAACTTCAAGACCCCAGATATTGACCTTGCAAAGGATGTTTTTGCAGCCCTGGGCTCTCCTGCTCCCGCCGCCGGGGCCAGTGGACAAGCCCCTGAGCTTGCTCCTTCCACTGCAGACAGCTCTGTCTCGCCTGCACCAGCAAAGACCGAGTACGGCTTCTCTTTGTCTGCTGTCATCAGGTCGTGTCCTGTAGTGGTGTGCGTTTGTGCTGTGCTGTGTCCTCCTTGTTAGACGTGTCTTCAGACTAATCCAGGGCTTCTCTGAGGATCTGTCAACCAAGGGACTGGGAGAAGACAAGAGAGAGCAGGGCCAGGCAGGACGTGGGGAGCAGAGCAGCCTCCTACTCACTAATTAGGCCATGTTAATTATGCTTCATCCTATCTTCCTAGCAAGGGCCCTGTGTTCCCTGAGGGGAGAGGGGGAACAGGCAGCAGAAACACAGATGAGTATAATGTGGGGAGCTAGCTAAGGAGGCCACTGTGCCTTCATCAGACACCCTGGGGCCAACTATTGTGGGTTATCCAGTGCCAGGCTGGGTCCCCTCCAGAAAAGTAGTGGGCACTGAGCCCAGTGTCTTGAGAGGATGTGGCTCAGAAGTCCCATCATATCCCGCATCCCAATGCCATTCCTGCTTCTGCTCTTGGACAGACAGGAAAGACCCCAAACACTGCCACGAACCAAACGGCCATTGAATCTCTTAAAGCCCAAGGGCAGGTCCTTAACTTCACAAGTCCCTTAAATGTGATAATAGCATCTGTTGAGGCTGATGTTGCACCCGCCCCAGTGCAGCCTTAGCTGGTGGAGGTAAAAGGCAGACCTTCATTGCTCTTGAGGCTCTTGTGACTGCCTCCAGGGTAAGCTGTCACCAGGAGCTACAAGCAGAGTCTCTCTCCAAGGCCCTGATTTCACTATTGGAAAGTAGATGTGCAACCACAGCCCTTCCCACTGAGCCCCCCCACCCCATGCTATCCTTTCTTGTAGCAAACTGGTCAGAGAGCCACAAAATGCTGCTTCAGTTAAAAAGCATGCTCTCTCACGCTGTGAAGGCTAGCTACAGAACGTGGGATGAAGTGAAGTGAAGTGGGAATACAGGCAAGAACAGTTTGCTTGCAAGGGGTCCCTGCAAAATCAGTGCTAGGGGTCCCAGTCCAGGATGCCCCACTGCTTCTCCGCGCCCTATCCCACTACCCAAGACAAAGGCAAGACCCCATTGTCTGCATGTAGAATCTCTCGGTGCTTCTAACATGTGGATGGAGCACTGGGTACAGGCAGCAGTGCTTTCTAGAGTTCCCGTGAGGATTCCAAGGAGGAGCAGTGGTTGGAGACCAGTGCGCTAGCCAGAGTCCCTCCTGAGGGCTTGGCTGATGGGGTGAACTGGCAGCAGAACAAGGTCTCAGGGTGCTTCCCCCTCCTCCCCCCCGTTTTCTACAGGAAAGGCCCTGTAGAAGCAAAGTCGGAGAGCCAGGAGACAGAAACGAAGCCAGCGCCGCCGGCTGAAGTCAAGACGGTCCCCAACGATGCCACACAGACAACGGAGACCGAGAGCAAAGCATGATGGGTGATGAGCCGCGAGCAAAGATCAAAACAGTGACACACCTTCACCAGAGCATTTCCAACACACACACACACACACACACACACGCGCGCACACATCTCATTCCTCTAGTGTCTTTTGCCTTTAAAAAAAATAATAAGCAGATAAACACGGGATCTCCTTTTTGTAGGTTTATAGAAAGGGTTCCTTTGTTGGCAGTCACTTATAAGAAAACGAGACAAAAAGGTTAAACCCACAGCCAAACTAGGACACTCCGTTCCCTGAAACCATTTAGAAATCAAACAAAAGGACCCCAAATTAAGAATCTAGGAAGCTCAGAATAAATCTAGGTTCACGAAGACCACACTTGGTGTGTTACCCAATTGGCACAGACCAGTTTCAGAGAAATAACTTCCAGGCACTAAGACAAACCGGATGAACAAAGTCCACAGTTTATTTTTATACTTTCAGTCGAGTTTGAACTCTGTAAAACCTCATAAATAAGTTATAATTTCTGTTCACTTTGTATTTGTTCAGTGTGCAAAGTGTGTCACCCTTTCTAGCTGAATTCAATTCCCACTTAGACTCTTGTTTTGTAGGAAGAATGCCAAATTGCAGCTTCTGGGGGTAGGTTTCAATTTGCAGTATTTGGACTTCTTTTTCTTTTTTTTATCCCCTCTCAGTTCTTTGGTGTTTTGGTTTTTTGGTTTTTTTTTTTCTCTCTTTCATCAACCTTGTTTTCCAGTGTTTACAGATGGACACACGTTTGACTTTGGTTGTGTTTAAATGTCCATGTAAAATAGCTGCCTTTTTTTTTTAAATATTAGATACCGCCTAGGGTGGGTAGGACCATCGAAGACTTTAGCACAGGACACCTTTACCAAGTATGATTGTTTACAGTGGCTCTTCCTCCCATTCCAATTTGCATTTTTGGCCTGGGGCTAGCCCAGGTATGTCATTCTGGAATGGAATGGTTTTTACTTTTAGGTTTGGGGTTCTGCTTCTCCAGTGGGGGGCTAGGCCACTTTTCTGATTACCCACCATCCGCCTGCATGGCTGACAGGAACTGCTCCCAGGCGGTCAACCGCCTTCCTGTGAAGGACTCGCTAGGCTTTGTTGAATGAAGCAAAGAAGATTGTATAGTTGGGGCTGGTCTTGGTGAACACACATTTTTTTTACCCCAAACATCCCCTTTTTGTAGAAAGCCAAATAAAATATCTATGTACCATTTCCTTTTGAGCCCAGAATCTAGATTTGAGTGGAAAGAGCACTTGAGCTTCAGGGAATTAGTGTCGTCTTTTGGAAATCTGTTGAAGTAAAGTAACATCGGCAGCAAGTGTAGAAACAAACGGAAAAAAATAAATTACCAACCTGCTGTCTTGAGTCATAACACAACTTTCCTGGATTGGAAACCAAGGTGGGGGGAAAAAAATACAGAAACTTTATGGGGATGGGAGGGGGGAAGAAGGGAAAAGCCAGCCCTTTGTATAGAAATTTTGCTTTCTTTTCTCATTCTACTTTAGAACTGCAAGCTTGTGCACTGTGGATGCGTGACTATTTTAGTGTGAAACGTGTTTTTGTCATAGTATTGAAATAAAACTTCAACATAGTTTGGTTGTGGAAGGTATAGCAGATAGTTCAGAAAAAAATATTATTCAGGAAATAAACAATAACTCTGAAAAGGAATTGAAGCCTTTAAACAAGGAAAATGAAATAAAAACGCAGATGATGATAACTAAACAGGAATCAGTACTCCAGCACATGTTCCTTTCCTAAAGTACAAAACAGCAAGAGGCTAGGGTGGCAGGACTGGCTGTGAGCCCTTCATCCTGTGGGCCACGCGCTCCGATGTTCTGACGATTCTGCCGTCTGGTCAGTGGCAATGCTAGATTATCATTTCAAACTGTGAAAAAAAAATTGGTCTTGTCATTTGCTAAATGTGGGGTTCTTTTGCATTTTCTCAGCTCCTGGGGATGGAAATGGAGGATCCCAGTGTACACAGCCCTGGCCCCTTGATTCTAGGTGTGCCCAACTCTATGGTTCAAATGCACAGGCCTTCAGGAAGACAGGGAACTGGCGGAGTTCTCAGAGCCCAGAGTAGAATGGGAGGACTTGGATGTCTGAGATGGAGAGAAGCCAGCTTTTCCTGTCACCATGTTGTTCAGTACAGTCAGCTTCTCATGTTGTGACGTTAATGCCTTTGGCCGGTTAAGCCAAGCGCAAGCTATACCTCACTAAGACTGGGCATTCCATTCCAAGTACATGTGGTTAGGCAAACTGATTTCAGTTCTGATGGTTAGGAAGAAACCAAGGTATAGTCTTCTCTCCCTCAGATAACCCGGCCCTGGGGCAGCTGCCCCCTGCCTTGAACCCCTGCTCCACCACTAGCTGGAACCCAAGACTCTGCCCACATTGTGGTCTACCCTTCTCCCATCACACAATATAGGTTAGTCTCAGCATGCTTGAGCTCTCCTTTCTTTGCAAAAAAAAAAAAAAAATTAATAAACCAACAAAACACACAGAGCAATGCTCTCTCCACAGTCTAAGAGGGAGACACTTTATTTTCAAGATGTTCTTTTTCCTGAAGAGATAAAAGCTTATCATTTTCCTTTTTTCATTTTCTTAGAGGCAGGATCAACTCTACCAGTTTCTGATGTCTCTATGTGTCTATATGTGTATGTGCCATACATGTGTATTCACATAAGTCCCGGCGTGGCCAGGTTCTGCTGAGGGGGCACTCGTGTGCCGCAGGTGGGGTCTCCCAGTCCTGGAGGGCCGTAGTGTACATAGTGCAGCTTTTGACGTGGAACTCTATTTTCACACTTTTCTATGGAGCCTTCCAAATCCCAGGTTTTCACTCTAGGCTGTCTATCCGGATGGTGGTTTTCAGACCTCCATTAACATCCCTACCCAGCATTCCCTACTTCGGGGGCCTTCTCTCTTGTTATAAAACTTTTTACCAAGTGAAACATCGAGACCACCTTTGTTTCCATTCTCACTGGTGTAAATACTGAGTACTAACTGAGAATTTTGACTTTGCATTCTGTCAGAATACTTGTGTTCAATAAAAACTGAAAGAAAAACAAAAATATTGTCCAAGTGGCATTTATTTTGATTCTCGAGAACACAGTGTGTGGATCGGAAGAACAGGAGCTTGTGTGTATCTAGTTACGGTTCAGTCAATTCTGACTCATGCCGACTCTATGTATGTCAGAGGAAAACCACAGGGTTTTCGATGACTAATTTTTTGGAAGTAGATTAATAGGTCTTCCTTTCTTCCTAGGTGCTTCTAGATAAACTAGAACAATTAACTTTTTTATTAGCAGCCAAGTGCCTTAACCACTTGCCATGCTCAGTGACTCCATTGTAAAGCAAAACCACTTAAACTTGAGATCTTCAGTTCAGGCTGCTTGATTCAGGACTTCTTTTTGTTTTGTTTTGAGGGTTTTTTCTCACTGCTTAATACTTAAGAATCCTAGTTTTTAAAGAGCCAGGCATCAGATTAGGAAGAATTTCACTCAAATCCTGGTTCTGTCACTTCTGGCTGACTTTGTGAGAAGCTGTTCAATGTCCCTGAGGTTCATCTGTCTCTTTTGACAAGCAGGAATATCTCACTAACAGAGCTGAGAATGTGAATGAAACAGTGGATGTGGTGGTTTCATCGAGTACCGTCTTGGCCAATTGTAATAGGCACTCAACCAATGGTAGGCATTGCTGTTCAATGCCAGAGCCAGGTGTGTGAGACAATTCAAAGAGGGTATGAATAGTAATTAACACCTGAGCAGGAGGTGAGCGCCAACACTGAGGACAAGTGAGGCTTACTCTAAAATAATTGATCCTCCCTGCCTATTACTTTGCCATACTTCTCAGCATTTGAAGCACTAGGTCAACTTCTGGAGTGGATTCAAGTCTCTAAGCTCGACACACTAAGATTGGCCCAGTGACAGATCATGAAGATGACCCAAAACAGAGCCAAGTTTTCATCTGTTGTTCATAGGGTTGCACCAGATGGCACCTTAACAACAAGCAGTAGCCAGCAAAGAATGAAGAAAACTTTGCCTCAACTCAAAGCTATTTTGCATGTGATGATGTCAGAATGTATCCAGAAGTAAACCATCACTAGCACAGGAGTTATCTTGGAGACAAACTCTGGAATCAGGAGTTCCTGGAGAAGGTTTGGGCCCAGGACCACATGATGCAGACTTGAAGGAAGCATCATTCTCAGAGCTCTCCCTGCACTGATTTCACCCTGAAAGAGACACCTCGGCACATTTTGTGCACTGGGCGCCTCACCCTGGTTTCTGTCCTGGATCGGTGTGACACACCCCTAGGTCTTTCCTGTCATTCATCCTGAAGATTTGTCCCTTCACTGAGCCTGTTCTAATGAGTCACAATCACAAGGCGTCGATGGTTTCCTGTGCCATAAATCTCCAGCGTCATATGGTAAACAAGGAACTCTGGTGGTGGTTAGTTCAAGCCCACCAGCTGCTCTTATTGTGATTTAAAGCCCTGGACACCCAGCAGTGGGTCACTAAGAGAATAGATTCAATAGTCTGGTTACAGTGGTGGGAGGCAGGGGTGGGGAGGAAGAAATCACATTATTTATGAAGATTTGCGGGAACATGAAAATACAGCCTCTCTATTGATCCAGGAAGGCTTGCTTCCATAGCGTTCCTGCTTCCGGCTAGTCTCAGATTCACTCACATATTTAATGTTCAATTCTCTATTGAGCATCTCCTCACTACATACGGCAATCACAGTGCAGTGAATGGGCATACCTTCGGTATGAGGCTTACGGGAGTCATAAGCCACCCATGCCTAATATGCTGGGGTGGTCCTTGGCCATTTCCACACATTCCAGTTCTCCTCTTCCTTCTCCTTGGAAAGAGGCAGAATTCAATTTCCTTGCCCTCTGGAAAATAGGCATGCTCATGTGACTTGTTCTGACCAATGGGAGATGAGTAGGCATTAATGTATGTGACATTTAGGAGGAACATTTAATAATGTACGTCCTACCATAGTCTTCTCACCACAATCAGCAATGTTCTAGTGAGAATCCCATCAGCCCGAGACCAGACTGAGGAGATGTGACTAGGACCCCCAGAAGACCCGTGATAGACATAGAGTTTGTGGTGGGCTGGGGGTAAGAAAAGTGGGATGTGTGTGTTGGTGGGGAGGTGGTGTGTGTATATTACAAACCTTACTGACATAAAAGATGACTGTCTGCAGGCAAGTACGTCTTGGAGGGAAGACTTCATACTGGGACAGTTAGAGGGTCGGAGAAATAAAAGACCCTTAACAAGATGGATTAGCACGGTAACAATGGGCTCAAGTATACCAGAGATTGTGAGTATGGGAAAGGGTGAGTCAAGATTTAGATTTGCTGTTCATAGGGTCATTGTGAGTCTTAGTCAAGTCGATGGCATTTAACACAACAACAAAAATTGAAATTCCATCTTTCTTACTGATACAGAATGTCTTGATTCTTTTTTGTCCAACTTATATTCATAGTTAACCTATAATTATAATTGGGGAATGAGTGGAACCCCAACATGAGTCCTGGTTGCTATATTCACTAATGGAAATAGTAACATGAAAATGAAATCATTAAGGCATATGCCAGAGCATCTTTCATTCATCAAGACATGAACAACGCTTTGCTGCATTGGATACAAGTTTTTGAACACTGAAAAATGTGCCTCAATTTTTTTTGTGTCATTTACAATGTAATGACTGCAGGCTTTTAAAAGTAATCTGCATCATCAATACTTCCCCATTACTTGTGTAAGTCTAGACAAGAATAAAACAAACCAATCTATCAACCCATACTCTGTACCATTTACTGATTTCAGTGGAGTGTAAATCCTATTACAACTGATTTCAGCATGTCATCACTGAATGAGGAGTTAGAGATGCACGTGGTTGCTGTTGAGTGTCACTAGGTCAAATGCGACTCATCGTGACCTTACATAACAAAATAAAACTGCTACAAAGGGTTTTCTAGGCCAAAATCTTTATAAGAGCACATCACCAGGTATTTTCTTTCAGTGAGCTGCTGAGTGGATTCAAACCAACATCCTTGGGTAGTTGGTAAGCAGGTAACCATTACACCATCAAGGCTCTTTCAGAGATGCAGTGTAATTGTTGTTAGGTGCATTGATTGAGTGGTGTACAACCCATCGCAACTGACAAACAAGGGATCTATCCTTCAACATCCTCATCCTCTCTGTTGTACTTGAGTCCATTGTCACAGTCACTGTGTCAATCCACTTCATTAAGGGGCTTCCTCTCTTTCACGACCTTCCGTCTTTCCATATCTTCGCCCAAGGAGCACGCTGGTTGTGTAGTACTCACGGGGTGTAGTCCTTAGGGAGCTGAGCTGTCACCCAAAGAGCAAGCCTTTCTGCTGGTTTGGATCCATTCATGGCTCCAAAGAAGATGTATCCTTCCATGCGACTTACAGCCTCAGAAACCCAATGGAGGGTAAGCTGTGAGTCATTGTCAACTCTGTGACAAATACAATGCATAGCAATAATCTCAAATGCAGATAGAATGGTAAAATGGAGCACAATCAGAAATAACACATTTTTAATATAGAATTTATTTTATTGCAGGTTTATATTATTTAATTTTTTAATAAGGACTTAGTCTAATAACTGGCTCCCCAATTTCTGACATTTTAACAGCTGGCTGTCTTGAATCAGTTCAAGCTAACTCCAGAATATCACTGATAATTGAATAAACATTTATTGGTTTATTCCAGTGCCTTGCAGAAGAATTTAAGAGGGAAAGGAGAAACATCATTCCCATGTTTTCTTCTCCCAAATATATTACTGTCTTCTCTCCTTTGAATTACTTTTTATTTCACCTCTTTTCCTTTAGCAAAAGAAATAAGACCATTACCTTGAGAGGGAAGTAGTGAATGAAGGAGAGATTGAAGATACTGCTGCTGAGGTTGCGTGGCTGCCTCCAGTAGGAAGGCACATGCATTATCACTCTTTCTTTTTTTGTTCAAGATTGTCCTCCAAGGTGACATCATCAGAATGATCTTGGGCATTATCTGGGAGAGAGGTGGAATTAGGACCTGGATAAGACTCTCTAGAATGGAGATGGCCATGGAAACACTCAGGATGAGAAAGATGCAAAAGATTGTTTAGAATGTATTACCACAGTTTGATTTCAGCAGTGCTGTGGATAAAAAGCAATCCAAGTGAAAGGGTTAAGGAAGAGTTGTAAACAGTCAGTGCTTATAACAAGTATACTATTTTAAATGAGGTAGTCATTGAGATCCTCCCTGAAAAGTTGACATTTATGCAGTCACCTGAAAGAAGTGAGAGACTGAAGGGAGTCTCAAGCAGAGGGAACTAACAAGTGCAAAGGTCCCGAGACAGGAACTTGCTTGATAAATCTGAGGAAGAGCCTGGAATCCAGAGCAGTTGGAGCAGACAGCAAATGATAGGGTGAGAGAAGATGATCACAAAGTTACCGGTGAGCCAGATCACTCGTGTCTTGCAACTCACTCTTAGAAATCTGGCTTGTTATTCAGGTGAGATTAAAAGGCACAAGATTTTGAGCAGCAACCTGAAGTGGTTTGTTGTGTTTCAAAATGATCCCTCTGACTGTCAGGTGGACAGCCAGCCTCAAGAGGGAAAAAGTCTGGAGTTCCAGAGGTCTGAAATGTAGAGACATATCAGCAAAGAGCTTGTGGTTAAAACTCTGGGACTTGGTGAGGTCACCAGGAGAAAGACTATCAAGAAGAGACAAGAACTATTAGTGAACTCAGAGAAGACACTTCACTAGTCTCTGTGTCTTGAGGAAAATCATCAGTAAGCCTGGCTACACCATTTTTATCCATGTTTTAGGAAAAGGCAAGAATGGGAGGGAAGCAGTGACACACTATCACCCTTGCACAATGCTTCCCCTTCTTGTCCCCTTGATGGAACATGCCTCCCCTTGTCCTGCTGCTCCAGGATCTATTGTTTGCTGTTGCTACTTGTCATTGAGTGAATTCTGACTCTTAGCAAATCAAAGCTGTGACCTTTCAGAGATGTTTGCCAAGTCTGTCCTCTCAGACACTGCTGGGTTCAAACCACTAACCTTTTAGCTAGTAGTCAAAGGCTTTTAGCCATTTATGCCACCATAGACTTCCTTTAGAGTCTAAAGACTAGATTTTGATTGTATCTTTCTCATCCTGAGTGTTTCCATGGCCACCTCCATTCTAGAGAGTCTTATCCAGGTCGTAATTCCACCTCTCTCCCAGATAATGCCCAAGATCATTCTGATGATGTCACCTTGGAGGACAATCTTGGACAAAAAAAGTTAAAAAAGCATCTGCCTCCTACAAGAGGCAGCCATGCAACCTCGACAGCAATATCTTAAATCTCTCCCTCATTCACTACTTCCCTCACAAGATAATGGTTGTACTTCTTTTGTTAAAGGACAAGAGACTAAATAATAAAGATTCACAGGAGAGAAGACAGAAATATATTTGGGAAAAGGAAACATTGGGATGATATTTCTCCTTTCCCTCCTAAATTCCTCTGCAAGGAACTGGAATTCTCATAACAAGATTCATAAACTCATTTCTTTCTTGCTAGATTCTTCACTAAGATTCTGGTTCCTAGATGCTGCTGTATTACTCTTTGCCTCTAGTACCCTAGGATATAGGGGCAAGGGGGGGGGGTCTTCCTTGCCCTTGATTTCCAGTTCCAGACTATCATTTCCTTATCGCCCACTAAGGTTTATATTCTTCTGAGGGCTCATGCCTTCACACCCTACAGGCTGTCCCTGCCATGTGCAGAGTCCTGGCCATGACCTTCACCTGCTAAAGACCGTGGCTCAAGGTCTTCCTCTTTCCTGAAAGTCCACCATCAGCTCTGATGGCTTTAGTGCTCTTCATGAAAATTCATGAGACATAGTAGACCCTTCGCTTGGCTTTCCTGGTCGCTCGTGACCTTGACCTTCGTTTCACTAAGGACTCCCATTCCTTGGGCAAACCCTGGGCTCAGTCAACACTCACCTCTCCCTTCCTCAGACACACACTTATATCTGTCTAGTTCACTCAGCACTGCCAGTGGGTCAGCTTGCCCTTGCTGAGACCGCCCTCTATTGCCTCCCTTCCCCTCCCTGCATGTCTAGCTTCAATTGTCCAATTCAGCGTGTCAACTACACACTCAGTCATATCAGAACCCTTGGTGTTGTTCTGTCTCTCAACACTCCAGTCCTAGAAAATCATTTCTTTGCAACCTCCTGGACAGGCAGCCTTACACAAGAAAACCACATGACCAACTGCATTAGTACCATGAGAGACGTAAGATCCTGCTCGCCTAGCTCCTAGCACTTCTTTCCCAGCCTGATATTTTCCAAATGATGCATTCATATTTTCCCTATGAAAATATCTCCTCTTTCCTCAGATTGATCTTTCCTTCAACCACCCCTTCTGTCTCAGCCAGGGATCTTGCTTCTTCCTTCTAAAGAAAATGAGAAGCTGTCAGAGAGGAATGCCCTCAACTTCCCACTCCAAATCTACCCACTTGAACTTGACTCTTCCCTCCTTCTTTGCTGCTGTAACAGGAGCTGCATCTCTGCTTTCTAAAGACAATCCCTTTGCCCTGGGGCTCATGGGCCTTTCTCACCTGCTTTCATGACTCAACAGTTGTTAAGTGCTAAGGGCGGATATCATTCCAGACACATGTATAGGAAGTCAGTAATAGTAAATGCTGTGGGAAAACATAGAGCAATGTAGAAACTAGAGGGTTAAGGGGAGGGGCTGTTAATTTTACATAAAGAAATCAGGGAAGATTTCCCCAAAGAAGTAGCATTTAAGCAGAGACCTAACAAAGTGAGGAGTGTTCTAAGTACGTTGGCGTTTTTCTCTAATAACTCCTTCCTTTTAAGTTTATGTGGTGGGTTAAGATTCTCAAGTGAATAGAAAATGAAATTGTCTTCTAATACTGAATTTACTTCATCTTCAGCCTCCCATAATCTCCATCAATTAGAGTCCCACCACTTACATCCTTTACTGTTACTGACAAGGCCCCTAATTCCCCCTCCAAACCCACCCTACAATAGTTTCTGCCACACTTTATTTGCTAGACATAGTGAGAGGGAGACCTGTATTTTCTTAACTCTGTCATTTACATTCTCACCTCTGGGTTTTTTTGTGAGCCCAAGTGCTTCTTGCTTTTGGGGAGCATTCTCCAGCAAACACCCCCATGTCCACATGTATCCTTGACTCCATCTCTATCTTCCAGTCCCACTGGACTATCTCTTGATCAGATGAGCCTTCCCTGACATCTGATCAAACTTACATTCTCCTGTTGTATGTTTCACCTGGGACCAAGGAGCAGCTGGAACTCACCAGTGTGACCGTATCAGGTTTAACGTCCTGAAATGTTTCTTGACTGCTGTAAGTAGCTGCTGCTTCAAAGCTCTTACTGTCTGAGCACCAGCCTTCAGATGGGCCCAAGACCTAACAATTAAGGCAATGACACCATGCCCAGGGGAGGGTTCCTACAGCTGTATAACCAGTGTCAGCACTTGGGCAGTGAGAGAATTAACACACTCTCTGATCGTATCCTAAGACTCCATTGCATTTGACCTCTAATCTTCTCTTTCCCACCAAACTCTAAACCCATAGAGGTTCGTTTCTGTGTATGTCTTAGTAACAGCAACAACAACAACATAGAGAAAGCTCAGTTGGCCTAGTGGACAGAAAGTGATGCTACCAAGCCACTGGTGGGTGATTTTAGTCTGTGGCCCTCAGGCTAGCTTTATTTGGTTTTGGTCAAACATTCTTTTAAGTGGCATAGCACTGGTCTGTCCATTTGCTGTACAGAGGTAACTCGTGTTTGCTGTGATGCTGAACACTGTGATGCTGATGTGTCAAATGTTACAATGGTTAAAACCATGGTGGACAGTGTTTGATGGAGCTCCCCGATTAAAACAAGCTTGGAAGCAGGAGTGGCATCCACTTCCGAAATAGCTCGCCTCCAGAAACCCTATGAACCTGGAGAAACAATGAAAGTTATACAAGTGTTCAGATCTTTCATTCATAGGGTCGCTATGAGTCGTCTATGACTTGATGGCACTTAACAACAACAAACAATGTTCCTCACCTACCACAAATGTTGTTGTTGTAAACCATCAAGTTGACTACAGTTCATAGCGACTGTATGAACAACAACAGATGGGGACCTTGTCCTGCCTTACACCAACTTCATGGTCTGCCACACTCAAGCCCACCATACCAGCGTGTCTTACATGCTGTTGTGACACCGGAAGCTATGCCAACATTATTTCAAATACCAAGGGGACAGAGTGCATTGGAGTTTCCAGACAGAATAAAAAGCAGGACCTACCACCCACTTTTGAAATAACAGGCCTTCGAAAATGCCACAAACAGGGGCTTCATAGTTACTGGCCTTAGGAGAGACTCGGTGGATGAAAGTGAGGGTGTGGACATACCCATCATGATTTCCTGCCCAGATGTGTCCATGTCTCTGTGTATGCACACGTGGGCACATGTATGTGAGTGTGTGCAAACAAGATTGAGACTTGGCCAAGAAGTTCCTTTGATCTAGAACTGCACAGCAGTCCCTCTGCAGAGTGTCCCGGAGAAGTCCATGCCAGGCACAAGACTCAGAATGATCACTAAATCTTTTCTGAAAGCTGCAGTCTGTAGCCCAGGGATACAGTGGACAAATCCTGCCCCATTCTGTGTCCTAAAGCTGAAAGGAAGAGAGAAAGAGGGTCCCCAGGGATTAGGAGAGGAATTCTCCAGAGCAGCAGGACCAGCCAATTGCAGGCCGAGGAGTTAGGAACAGCTCTCAGCCTCAGCCCTCCTTGGCCACCTCCTGTGACCCACCCTCCCCTGCACTGAGCCAGCACATGATTCAACCCCAGATCCCTGAAGCTCAGCCCCCAGGCTGGAATTCTGCAGGGGTCGGTAATCCTGTGCCCACACTCTGGAGAAACACAGGGCTGGGCTGCTGTGGTCTATCTGCTTCAACACTTCCACTGCTGGGCGCCTGCACTGGGGACCAACCTCAACCAGCAGGGAAGGAGGAAACGCTCCCTCAGGAGCCCCCACAGCACTCCCTCCCGAACAGACAAGAAGTACTTTAGATGCAACTGCATGTCTGGTTGTTACCAAGACACGTCCCGAGGCTCCACACACTTCACCGCTCACACGGGTCACACAGTCAACAGCCAGATAAGCTCAGCCCCGCGGGGGAGGCAGCAGCTGAGACGGCGTAATGTCACAGGGACAGACGTGAATTCCCGCACATTCTCTGAAATGCAGCTAGTGAAGCTCATGCAGGCTGGAGAGCTTAGCAACAGAGAATGTTTTAAATAGAAAAACATTCTTTTTCTCTGATCTCAATACAAGAGGCGATGGAATAGTTAGCTAGTGCTGTGCCCTTGAGTTGGAACCAACTCATCGCTGACCCTCCAAACAGTTTTTAGAGGCTGTAAATTGTGTGGAGGAAATTGCCCATTTTTCTCCCACAGAGCAGCTGATGGATTTAAACCATGTGCCTTCTGGTAGGCAATGCAATTCTTTGCCAGTAGGTTATCAGAGCTCCTTTCAATGGAGTAGACACGTTCACTGTATAAACCACTAACCCAAGGGCTGTGCCTCTCTGGCTAGTTTAATCCACCCGTGGTCTGTAGGGAGAAAGATGGGCTAGCTCCTACCCAGCGAATTATAGCCACAGAAACCCACTGGAGGGTCAACTAGGAGTCCGCTCCGGCTCAACAGCAATGAGTTTTTGAGATATTACAGGGCATTCCGCAGCTCATCTGTCAGTTTGCTGTACTGTGGCAGCTTGCAGGTGGTTGTGATGCTGGAGGCTATGCTGCAGGAATTCCACCTGCTAGCAAGATCACCCAGGTGGACAGGTTGCTTCAGAGCACACAGCATGGGCAGACTCGGAAGAAAGGCCTGGTGATGTACTTTCAAAAATTAGCCTGTGAAAACCCTATGAATCACAACAGAACATTATCCTATCGAGTGCTGGAAGCTGAGCCCCCTGGATTGGAAGGCACTGCATGATGATTTAAACACAACAGATGCAGGTACAACAAACACCGTGACTATGGCACAGGGAAAAGCACATTTCCTTCTGTAATGAGCCGAGGCTGATGTGACAGCCACTAAGTACAGCAACTAGGGGTCTGCACAGTTCTCTTTATTCTGTGCTGGAATCTACACTTTGGGGTTTCCAAGCTATGTGGCCAGAGGCACATTACTCAAATTCTCTCAGTAAGTTTGTCTACATGGATCATAACAAACTATGGCTAACATGGAGAAGAATAGGAATCCCAGAACACTTAATTATGCTCATACAAAATTTATATCTAGACCAAGAAGCTGTTGTCTGAACAGAGCAAGAGAACATTGCATGTTTTAAAATCAAGAAAAATGTGTCAGGGCCAGGTCCTTTCTCTATACCTATTCAATCTGCACACCGAACAAATAATTTGAGAAGGCGAACTCTATAAAGAAGAACGTGTCATAAGGACCAGAAGAAGACGAGTAAACAACTTGCCTGTTTTAGACAACCCTGTTTGCTGAAAATGAGGAGAACTTGTAATGCAGAAGATCAAACACAACAGCCTTTGATATAGATTGCATCTCAACATCAAGATGACAAAAAGTCTCACCACTGGATCGACAAGCAACATCATAATTGTTGTTGTTGTTGTTGTTGTTGTTATGTGCCGTCGAGTCATTGGCAACTCATAGCGACCCTATGTACAACAGTCCTAAACCGTGCTCTATCCTGTGTCAATCTCATTGCCTCTGACAAACCCATCCCGAGTACCCCAGTCACTGAATCAATCCACCTGATAGAGGGTCTTCCCCTCCTGCGCTGTCCCTCCACTCTACCCAGCATGATGTCCCTCTCTAAAGACCTGTCTCTCCTTACAACATGTCCAAAGTATGTCAGACGAAGCCCCAGAATCCTTGCCTCCAAGGAGCAGCCTGGTTTAATCCTCTCTATGATGAATCTGTTTGTTTTCTTGGCAGTCCATGGTACATTCAATACTCTTCTCCAGCATCACAGCTCAAAGGCGTCAATTCTCCTTCTATCCTCCCTAGTCATTGTCCAACTCTCTGATGCATAACAAGCGATTGCAAAAACCATGGCCTGTGTCAGGCGCACCTTAGTCTCCATTGCTCTTGAGATAAAGAAAATATTGAAACTGTCAATGATTTTGTCTTGGATCCACAATCAACTCACTTGGTACTAATAATCAGGAGATCAGGGGGCATACTGCATTGGGCAAGTCTGCTGTCAGGGACCTCTTCAAAATACTAAGAAGCAAGGATGTCTGTTTGAGGACTAAGGTGTTCCTGATTCAAGCCATCATCTTTTCAATCACTTGCTATGCATCTGAGAGCTGCACAATGACTAAGGATGACAGAAGAAGAATTGATGCTTCTGAGTTGCGGTGTTGGAGAAGAGTACTAAATATCCCTTAGACGGCCAAAAGAACAAACAGGTATATTCTGGAGAAAGTGCAGTCAGAGTTCTCCTTGGAGTGCACAAGCAAGGATGAAGAAGCCTCATCTCATATACTTTGGGCATGATGCTAGGAAAGGATATTCTTTGGAAAGGGACATGGAAAAGATAGTCTTTGAAAAGTTAGAGAGTCAGTAAAAGACAGGAAGAGTCTTAACAAGATGAGTTGACACAGTGTCTGCAGCAGAGGGCTCAAGTGTGTCAGAGATGATGAGGATGACACGGGATAGGACAGGGTTCAGATCTGTTGTTCATACGGTTGCTGTGAGTTGTCCTCAACTCAACTGCACCTAACAACATTAAATGAGAATCACTATCTCACGTCATTCTTTGAAAATTAAAAAGACACCTACCACTTGGCATATGATAAACAGGGAAAATACTTACACTAATCAAGACTCTGACTATTAGTAATCCAAGCTAATCCTGGCTGGTTGAACCCCAAATACATTATTGTCAAGTTGATCCCAGCGAATGTTGATCCTCCATTAGGTTTTGAGTTTATAAAAATCTGTATGGGAGGAAACTTCCCCTCTTTCTCCTACAGAGTAGCTGGTGAATTTGAACTGCAACCAACTATAAGTTGACAAACTAAAAATTTGTTAACAGGAAAAATTGGTTCAAGTATTCATAAGAGGGCTAAAAAACAAGGTTGAAGGCCCAGCTTCCAAAAATAACACCCAACTGGACAAAGGGGAAAGTTCCCCCTGTCCACGGGTGTTCCCACTGCCCTCCCATCTTCTAGCAGTATCACTGCTGGTCAGGAACTTGACCTGGACTTGAACTGTACTGCCTCCCACCTCAAAGAGGAAGTCAGACACCACTGCTACCATCTTTACCAGTGACCTGCACTAGGGAGCCCCCTCTCCTCAATACGCTTTCAAGTAGGAACTGAAGTCTCACATTGGTGAGTCGGTTCAGAGGAGCCTTTGTCACCAGCACCAAGACCTTAGGGTGTAGAAGCTCTCAGCCTTCATTGTGTGGAAGGCAGGACTCTGAGGACAGGAGCTTTCTAAAAAGATAAGGGGGGATAAAACCTGAACAAGTGCTCAACAGTTAGAACATGAAAAGGATTGGAGTCCATGTCCAGTCTGTTAAAGTCCGGACACAGACACACACTTTCTTGAGCCAGTACAGCAAAACTCTACAGGAAAATGCCTCAGACATTTCCATAACCTCCCTGCCATGACCTAGCAGCCTCACAGACTGCTGAAGTCCTCCACATGCCTCTGTGGTCACACAGACCTCTCCAGCACCAAGCAGGACTTGGGCAAAAAGGTCTAAAAAGTAGTGTGAGCCTGAGGTTCTCAGGAATATCAAAGTGAAGGCTGAGGCCCGGTGGAGGAGAGTACGGAATGGGCTGAGGCTGCCATCACGTGGCTTTCTTAAGAACTGCGGGAGAACCAGGCTTTCCTGGCAACCTGGACATCTCCAGATGGGGACCTAAGAAATGCTTCCCCTTGTTCTGCTCCTTCATTGGGTTGTCTGTGTCAGCCGAACCTCAAAGGAGATCTATTGTCTCTCGTCTTATACTCTATAGTGTACATACTTCCAGTTAACAGGCCTTCCCTGTATGCGTATGAATAGTATCCTGTAACTCACAACTCCATACTTTAGGCTAGATCTTTGAGATTGTCATTTTAGTTGTGAATACAACACCATTCTTCCTCAGTTTTCCATTCCTGTCACAGTAGATCATATGATTATCTTATTCAAAGTGACCCATCCCAGCCTGTTTCTTTTCACTAATGCCCAAAATGTCAATCTTCAGTAACGTTGTTGTTGTTGTTGTTGTTTTGTACCATTGAGTCATAGCTGACCTTCTGGTGGGTTTTCAGAGGAAGTTAATTACACGGGAGGAGACTTTCTCCCATGGAGCAGCTGGTGGATTTGAACCGTGTGCCTTCCAGGATTGTAGTGCAGTTTCTTGTCACTAGGCCACACAGCTCTCTTCAGTAATACTACTTACATGATATAATTATTACTGTGGTAACTATAATATTACAAAGGAACCCTGATGGTGCAATGATTAAGCATGCTGTTGCTGACCTGAAGGTTGATGGTTTGAACCCATTAGCCACTCTTTGGGATAAAATACCTGAAGATACACACATGCCAATAAAGATTACAGCCTTAGAAACCTATGGGGCAATTCTAAACTGTCCTATAGGGTCACTGGGTCAGAATCAACCCAACAGCAATGAGTTTGGGTCTTTCTTTTTCTTCCCTTTCTTCTTCCCCCACACTCTTGCCTTCTTTCCTTCCTCTCTCTTCCTCCTCCTCCTTCTTCTTCTTTCTTCTCCTCTCCTCTCCTCTCCTCCTCTCTCTCTCTCTCTCTCTCTCTCTCTCTCTCTCTCTTTTCAGTGGTCAGATTCTTGCTTTCATGCAGGAGACCTGTATGTATTAGCAGCACTGCACCTCACATGTAGCCACCATCTGACCACCTGGAGCTCACACGCTGCTGTCATTCTGAACATGTTTCAGTAGAGTTTCCGGACTAGCACAGAACAGGAAGAAAGGCCTGCCAATCTCCTGAATATCCACTGTTGTTGTTGTTGTTAGGTGCCATCGAATTAAGTACAACTCATAGTGACCCTATGAACAAAAGATCTGAACCCTGTTCTGTCCTGTGCCGTCCTCTCACTTCCTGACCCACAAGAGCCCATTGCAGCAGTCACCATGTCAATACACTTGGTTGAGGGCCTTCTTCTCCTTCACTGACCCTCCATCCTACCCAACATCTTGTCCTCCTCTAAGGAATAGCCCTTCCTATCAGTATGTCCAAAGTATGCTCCAAAGAGCATTCTGGCTGCACCCTCTCCAAGACATATCTGTTTGTTCTCTTGGCTGTCCATGGATGTTCAGTGCTCTTCTCCAACACCACAGCTCAAGGGCATACATTCTTTTTCTGTCATCCTTATTCATTGTCCAGGTCTTGGATGCATAGCTAGTATTTGGAAAGACTACGGCTTGAATCAGATGCACCTTAACCCTCAAACTGACATCACTACTCCTCAATAATTTCGAAAGGTTCCTAACTGCAGATTTTCCCATTATAATGCATCTACTTATTTCCTGACTGTTCATATCAAGGGTGTTAATTGTGGATCCAAGCAAGACGAAGCTGTTGACAGTTCAATCTTCTTTCCCTCTATTACGACACTACTTATTGGTCCATTGGTAAGAATCTTTGTTTTCTTAATATTGTTCTCATGATTGGTTTTATTCTAAGGAGAGAATGTCTCTCTGGTGTTACTGATCAACTCAAAGCCTATCTATTGTTCATGGACTGCCAAACGATCAAACAGGTAGGCCTTGGGAAAAGTACAGCCTCAGTACTCCTTAAGGCAAAGAATGCAAAGCTTCATCTCTCATGTTTTGGGCATGTTGCTAGGAAAGGCTATTCCTTGAGAAAGGACATCATACTTGGAAAGATCAATGAAAACGATGGATTAACATAGTGACTGCAGCAATGAGTTCGAGTGTGTCTGATGATGAGGATGGCACAGGATGGCACAGGGCTCTGATCTGCTGTTCATAGGGTCACCATGACTCATACTTGACTGGACAGCACCTAACAACACAACAGCATTGTTTGACAGAAAGTTGAACCACAGAGGTGCATTTTTCTCTAGGATCAAAAAATGACTAAGGTTTGGTCATCATCCCAGGAGTTTCACTGGTCTCTAAGAGACCAGTGAGTCTACTCTTTTTAATGTTTTTTATTTTGCTCCCCATTTCATCACTCTCTATCCAGGACCTTCTACTAAGATTCCTTTTAGAATAGAGCACACTTAGACCAGAAGATAGAGCAACTGAGGTTGAGCTCTGAAGTATGGAAACACAAAGGAGGAGGAACAGTGGTAAGCAGACACTAGTGGTTGGAACATGAAATGTGAGAACTATGAATGTAGGAAAATTGGATATTGTTAAGGAAGAAATTAAACACATAAATAGTGACATAGAGGGTATTGGTGAGATGAGATGGACTGACATGGGACATTTTGAGTCAGATGATCATATGATCTACTCTCCCGGAGACAAGAAGGTGAGGAAGAATGGAACTGCTTTCCTAGTTAAAAAAGTCATTTCTACACCCATCTTGAAATGCAATATTGTGAGTGACAGGATAATATCCATACGCATACAAGGAAGTCTAGTGGATACCACTATTATTCAGATATATGCACCAACAACCAGAGTCAAAGAGGAGGAAATAGAAGATTTCTACCAACTTTTGTAGTCAGAGATCAATCGAATATGCAATCAAGATGCATTAATAATAATGGGTGACAGGAATGCAAAATTTGGGAACAGAGAAAAAGGATCGGTATTTGGAAAACATGGACTTGGTGACAGAAGTGAAGCTGAAGATACAGAATGATAGAATTTTGTACAATGATTTATTCAATACAAATATATTTTATTTAAAAAACCATAAACCCAGGCTATACCCATAGATTTCAACTGATGGTATGCATAGGAATCAGATCGATTACATCTGTGCAAAGAACCAATGGAGAAGTATATCAGCTGTGAAAACTAAGCTGGGTGCTGATTGTGGAACAGACCACCAACTGCTCATATGCAAGTTCTGAAACTGAGGAAATTAAATTCACGAGAACCAAAATATAACCTTGAGTCTATCTTACCTGAATTTCAAAACTATTTCAGGAACAAGTTTGAGGCCTTGAACACAAATGAGCAAAAACCAGATGAGCCGTGGAAGGATATCAAGAATATCATCCAAAAAGAATGCAAAAGGTCATTACAAAGATAGAGGAGGAAGAAAAGACCAAAATGGAGTCAGAAGAGACACTGAGTATTGCACTAGAGCGCTGAGAAGCCAAAGCGGAGGGAAGAAATCAAGATATTAAGAAGTTGAACAGAAGATTTCAAAGGGCAACACAGGAAGACAAAGTAAAGTATTATAATTAAATGTGCAAAGAGCTGGAATAAGAAAATCAAAGGGGCTGAACTTGCTCAGAATTCCTTAAGCTCAAGGAACTGAAGAACAAATTGAAGCCTCGAGTTGCA
>NW_006399843.1:4667982-4669877 GCF_000299155.1 Elephantulus edwardii
AAGGAAGATTCATCAACCATCTGCATTATGCAGATGGCAGAACCCTGCTTGCTGAAACTGAGGAGGACTTGAAGTGCTTACTACAGAAGGTCAAGGACTGCAGCCTTCAATATGGATTAAAGCTCAATATCAAGAAAGCAAAGATTCTCACCAATGGAGAGATTGGCCGCATCATGATGGATGGTGAAGAGATTGAGATTGTAAACAGCTTTACCTTGTTTGGCTCCACAATCAACACTCTTGGTACCAGCAGCCAGGAAATTAAAAGATGTATTGCCTTGGGAAAGTCTGCTATTAGAGACCTCCTCAAAGTATCGAAGAGCAACAATGTCAGTCCCTCTTCTTTGAAACTATTGGTAAATGCAGCTATGTACACAGATGTTGTTGTTACATACTGACACGTTGGAATCAACTCATGGCTGACCTTCAAGTGGATTTTCAAAGGCTGTGAATTTCCCTTCAGGTGGCTGTCACAAAGTTTTTAAACATGGGTTCACTTAAAAAGTTCATACACATTGTGTTTCACATTACTCCTCATTCATATTGTGCTTCATACAATTATTCTCATGCATTATGTTTTATAAAATTAAACATCATTGGCCCTTGTCCATAGTTACCCTGTCTTTTCACCCTTATCCTTTCCATTTCCTTCACTTCCTCACTCCACCCACCAAACTGTGCAACCTTGTGGTTTGACCCCTACCCATCCTCACCACTCTGCTCCCACCCCTTTGCCCTTTGGGTTCTCAAACCTGTTTTACTAATTATCCTTCTGTTTTACTATAATGATCTTATCCAGTATTTGGCCTCCAGAAGAAAAAAACTGATAACCCAATTACAAAATGGGCAAAAGACATGGAAAGACTTTTCACAAAGGAAGACATTCAGATGGCCAACAGACACTTGCAAAAAAATGCTCAAAAACACTGACAACAAGAGAGATGCAAATGAAAACCACAGTGAGATATGATCTCACCCCAGTAGCAGTGGCTGTTTAGCAGGGCAGCAAGCAGTAAATGTTGGAGAGTATGTGGAGAGGTAGGAACTTTCATACACTGTTGGTGGGGCTGTAAAATGGTACAACCACTCTGGAAGACAGTTTGGCATTTCCTCAAAAAGTTGAACATAGAAACTATGTATGACCCAGTAATTCCACTACTAGGAATATACTCCAAGGAAAGTAGATTTGAGACACAAATGAAGATTTGTACACTCATGTTCATAGCAGCATTATTCATCATCACAAAAACATGGAAACAGACAAAATTCAAAGGACTGAGAAATTGTGGTACTCTCACACAATGAAATATTATGTAGCACTCAGGAGCAATGATTTCAAAAATACTATATAACATGGGGGAGACTAGAGAGCATTATGCTGAGTAAATTAAGTCAGTCTTATAGGACAAATACAGCATAGGACTATTATTGTCACAAACATTTAAGACCCCAGTCTCTATACATCAAACCTAGATACAGAACATGGTATTTGTGGACTATTATAACAATTGATCTTGGAGTCCCCAAGACTGTGGTTCCAAAGTCTCAGATCCAGCAATTCGTTCCCTCAGACTGTTTGTTATGATTAAGACATTTACATAGCATTGCCCCATGTCATCTCTGCTATATGCTGAATATACTTTCAGAATATACTAATATGAATGTAGAAATACAGTCGGCCACACCTAAGTATACTCAGGAGTGCAGCTCCTTTGACCTATCTGTACATAGCTATTCATCTTGCCTATCTGTGAACAAGGGAGCTTTGGTGGCTTAGCGGTAAGCTATAAAATTATAATTCACCAACTCAAGGTGGATCATGGACCTAGGACTAAAACCAAGGACTATAAACTTCATTACAGAAAAGCTAGGAACAACACTAGAAGTCCTAATCC
>NW_006399843.1:4671017-4704813 GCF_000299155.1 Elephantulus edwardii
CCCATGATACATCTTCAAGGATATGAACATGTACGGCTAAGCACAATTAATAACAGTGCATCTAAATTCCAAAATCAACCTCCATAATAGTCTATGTGTTTCCTACTGCCAAAGGGGTACTTTAGAGTAGTGAGAGTAGATCTTCACCCTGAAACCCACAGCATCCCTTTTCAGCAGGAAGTAGCTAAGCGAATACGCCATCCCCTTTCCCTTATGAATCAGGGTGAAGTCTCTCTCAGGGAGGAGTGATAGGGAATGGCAAAGGACACACTGACAAAGGAAATTAAACAGAACTGGCTTTGACAAGCACTGTGGCAATTGGACAATTAAAACAGACATTCGGATGGCGGGGGAAGAAGAACAAACTGGGAAAGAGGTTAGAGAGAATGGTACAGCAATGAAGGAATGAAAACCCAGAATCCCTGTAAATGTTCATTAATACTAATAAAATTTAATAATAAAAAAATTATAATTCACCAGCTACTCTGCTGGAGAAAGATGGGCAATTTCCTCCCATACAATTTACAGTTTTTGAAAGCCCACTGGAGCATCAGCTATGAGATCTAAGTATATATCTGCATTTACTGTACGTCTTGTGTGTCTCTCTTGCGCCTTCTTTTTCGTTAGTGATATTGTGCTCATTAGCCCCCCTTATTGTACATTGCCTTTTCCACCAATACAGTATGATTCTTTTGTGTCTACTATTCACTCATACCATGGACTGCCAAAAGAACCAACAGGTATGTCTTAGAAAGTACAGCCAGAGTGATCCTTATTGCTTCACATAGCTTTGGGCACATTGTTAGGAGAGGTGATTCCCTGAAAAGGGACATCATGTTTGGAAAGGTGGATGGTCAGAGAAAGAGATGAAGACCCTCAACAGATGGATTGACACAATGACTGTGGCCATGGGCACAAGTATGTCAGAGGGGATGAGGATGTCACAGGATAGGCATCGTCAGATCATAGGGTCACTATAAGTTGTCCTCTATTCAATGGCACCTAACAACAACAAGTACCATTCACTCAAGGAACAAACTCTCCAGTCTCCTTCAATCTGGGTAATTGATGTGCTGTTTTTGTTTTTTGGTTGTGGTTTGTTTTTTTTTTTTTTGTTTTTTGGGTTTTGTTTTGTTTTTTGTTAATTATGATCTTGACATTTGTGAAGAGAGCCCAGGCCACTTATTTTGTAGGAAGTCTTTTAATTCTCATTTGTCTGAAATCACCCCATAATTAAATTCAGATGATGCATTTTTTAGGATTATCACTGAGGTGGTGATGTGGATTTCCCCCCCCCCCATTGTGTCCTATTAAATGGCACTTAATTTCCATTTCCCCTCCCTGTCTGAGGAAATCGGCTCTCATGACTTAAATTGGCTTCTTTTTACTTTGGTGTAAAGTTACTCTTTCCTCTCTTTGTGATAAGTAAGTCTTTATGGTTTGTTGTAAGGGTTGTTAGCTGCTGTAGCATTCCAATTCCTTGTTATTGTTTTTGGGTGTCACTGAGTTGAGTATGACTCTTAGAGATTGTGCAAACAGCAGCTCTGAAAACTGTCCTATCCTGTGCCAAACTCCATATTCAAGAGAATGAAGCAGGTATTGGTCCTGCATCGTTCATCATCTTCACAATCACTTACTGGCTTGGAGCTTGCTGTGTGTTTCCTTTCTAGGGGACCCTGGTTGCTTAGTGCTAAGGAGTTACTCTGGCAACCTAAAGGCATCAGGTTCGAACTCATCAGCTCCTTCATGGGAGAAACATAAGCAGTTTCCTTCTGTGTGATTTGCAGCCTCTGAAAACCCATTGGATGATCTGCTATGAGTCTGTTCTGACTCCTCAAGGGTACATAACAATAACAGTATTTCCTCTCTACAGGAAATGGTTCAGTTTAGACTAGAAACTCTGAGGTAGGTAGGCAGAGAAGAATTGGAGTACCCAGGCACTAAGACTCAGAGGAGGGGGACGTCTTAGCAGAAAGGACTCAAAGAAAGTAGAAGACAAGGGACTGAGCCTGCAGGAATTCCTCTTCCCCATCCCAGAGAGCATCCCTCTTCAATCAGGTTCTCTCTATACCGTGAGAGCTCTCTTCTCTTGCTCAAATCTCTAACTGACTTGCTCAGATCGCTCCAGTTGCCCCCCTTCCCCCCCTGGACAAAACTGAAATCCTTTGACTGTCATATAAGACCTTCAAGCTTTGCCTGCCCACCTGGCCTCACTGAGTGCCACTCCCTGTCACATACTCCCACAGTGCTGACCCTCCTGGGGTCCCTGGTGATGTCATGCACCCACAGAGTCATGCCTTCACACCTGCTCTCCCCTCTTCCTGCAGTACCCAGTTCCCTTGGCAGATTCCTTCTTCTCTCTCCTCTGCTACAATTGTGCTGTACACTGCACACAGCTCCACAGGAGCCCTCACGCCTACTCCCCCAGCTGCCTCAGGTCCAGCAGAAGTACATGGAAGACTGAAGTAGCTTGGCCTCCTCACTTCTTTGTAGCGTAGGAAAAATTCAACAGGGTTTTATAAGGCATCTGTTCCACTGGCCTCCTCACCAGGCACATCTGGGTTAATCTCATCAAATGGGAGTGGAAGAGATAATAGTTTCATAGTCAGCAGCTCAGTAGACAAAGTTGGAATAATCTCTTCACATTGGGAGAACAGTGTCCCCACCTTCCTGATTGTCTGCACTTACATTCCCATCTCACATTTCAGGATCCCATTTCTTCTCAATCAATGCCTCTTCTTCAGCTTCACACACTTTAGCCACTCTTACAATAGGCCTCTTGGTTTGGTTTGGCAATATCAGCTCTGTGACTACAGGAAATAAGGCTTTCTCTCAGGACACAAGTGACAATTTTCATGTCTTTTATGCAGTGCTTGAGCTCTCTGACTGTAGCCTTGAGTTCATCTCTTTGTTTCACTGCTTTGTCTACCAAAATAGGCCCAACCAACCACCTCTATTATACTTCTCATTCTGACAAAAGTGTAGGAAAGTGACCGCTATGCAATGACTCGGATAAATTGCCTTGTTTCTCACAGATAGTTGATCCCGTGATGGTGGTGTTTTGCTATAGTCTACTTCCATTTCACACTAAGGACTAGCAGTGCCCTCTTTAAAGCTGGGGGCTAAATTATCACTGCCCTTAAGGCAAGCCAGATTTGAGGACAAGTTTAGAAAACTCATCTTTACACTTATGGTTCTCCAAAACTACTTCTGGTATAAAATGTGTTAGGCTGGGTTCTCTTGAGAAGCAAACTCAGTGAAACATGTAGGTAGGTAGATAGATAGATAATGAGCTGGGTTAACACAGGGACTGTAATAATGGCCTTGAACTTGGGGGAAGTAGTGAGGATGGGACAGAATAGGACAAAGTTTTGATCTGTTCCTCAAAGGATTGTTATGAGTCGTTGTTAGCTTGATGACACCTAATAACAACCACCATAACTATACCTGGACTGAGAAGCTGTTGTCTAAACCAAGCAAGGTTCAAAATCAGGAAGGATGTGTATCAGTGCATGCTTTCTCTATACCTATTCAATCTGTATGCTCAGCAAATAATTCACAAAACTGGACTTTATGAAGAAGAATGTGAAATCTGGATTGGGGAAAAGACTCATCAACAACCTATGTTATGCAGATGACACAGTTTGCTTGCTGAAAGTGAGGAGGACTACAGCTTCTGGTATGGATTACTTCTCAACATCAAGAAAACAGAGGTCCTCACCACAGCACCAACAATCAACATTATGGCGGATGGAGAAAGAATTGAATCTTTCGATTATTTCATCTTGATTGGATCAACAATCAACACCTTTGGTACAAGCATTCAAGAAATCAGGAAACACGTTGCATTGGGAAAGTTTGCTGTCATAGATCTCTCTGAAATGAAGAGCAATGGCATCAGCTTAAAGACTAAGGTGTACCTGATTCAGACCATGGTCTTCTCAATCATCTATTATGCATCAGAAACCTGGACAATGAGTAAGGGTACAAAAGAATTGATGCCTTTAAGTTATAGTGCTGGAGAAGAGTACTGAATATCCCCTGGAGTTCCAAAAGAACAAATAGATATATCTTGGAGATGGTGCAACCAGAGTGTTCCTTAGAGGCAATGATGGCAAATTTCCCTTTTTTAATACTTTAGACATGTAGCTAGGTGAGGTCATTGCTTGGAAAGGGACATCGTGCTTGGAAAGGTATGATCAGCAAAGTAGAAGACCCCCAAGAAGATGGATTGGCGTGATAACTCCACAATGGGCCTGAATGAATCCGTGATGATGAGGACGGCACAGGATAGGGCAGAGTTCAGGTCAGCTGTTCATAGGGTCACTATGAGTCATACTTAACTTGATCGCACCGAACAACCACTACATGTGAGAAAAAACGGAGTTGCTTTCATAGTAAAAAGGGTCATTTCTAGATCCATCTTGAAATACAATATTGTGAAAGACAGGATAATACCCACATGCAAACATAGAATACCTGTTAAAATCACTATCATTCAAATTAATGCACCAACAACCAGAGCCAAAGAGAAGGAAACATTATTTCTACCAACATTTGCTGTCAGAAATTGATTGAACCTGTAACTAGGAGGCATTAATAATAATGGGTGACTTGAATGCAAAAGTTGAGAAACAGGAAGAAGGATCAGTAGTCCGAAAACATGGACTTGGTGACAGAAATGTGGCTGAGGATAGAATGATAGAATTCTGCACAATCAACGATTTGTTCATAATAACATATTTTATAAGAAACATAAACACAGGCTGTACACATGGATTTCATCTGATGATATGCACAGGAATCATATTGATTACATCTGTGGAAGGAATCATTGGAGAAGTTCAACATTAGCAATGAAAACTAGGTCAGGTGCTGATTGCAGAAGAGATCATCAACTACTCATATGCAAGTTCAAATTAAAGCTAACAAAGATCAAATCAAATCCACAGGAATCAAAATTTGATCTTGAGTCTATCCCATCTGAATTTAAAAACCAACTCAGGTACAAGTGTGAGGCCTTGAACACTATTGAATGAAAACCAGATGAGCTGTGGGAGGATTTAAAAAAATATCAACCACGAAGAATGCAAAAGGTTATTACAAAGGCAGAAGAAGAAAAGACCAAAATGGATGCCAGAAGAAATTCTGAATATTGCACTAGAGTGCCAAGAAACCAAAGCAAAGGAAAAAAAAAATCTAGAAGTTAAGGAGCTTAATAGAAGATTTCAAAGGGCAGCTCTGGAAGACAAAGTGAAGTATGATAAAGAGCTAGAGTTTGAAAATCAAAAGGGCTGAACTCGCTTGGCATTTCTAAGCTGAAGGAACTAAAGAGCAAATTCAAGTTGTGAATTACAAGGCTTAAGGATGCTATTGGCAGAATATTGAGTGATCCAGGAAGCATGAAAAGAAGATAGAAGGAGTATATAGAGTCACTATAACAAAAGGAATTGGCTAACACAAGAATTTCAAGAAACAACATATGATTAAGAGGCAATGGTGATGAAGCAGGAAGTTCAGGCTGCTCTGCAGGACTTGGCAAAAAATAAAGCCCCAGGAATTGATGGAATACCAATTGATATATTTTCAGCAAACAGATACTGCCCTGGATGTGCTCACCAGGTTGTGCCAAGAAATCTTGAGGACAACTACCTGGCCAACTGACTGTAAGAGATCTATATTTATTCCCATCCCAAAAAAAGGTGGTTTGACAGAGTGTAGAAACTAGAGAACAATATCACAAATATCACATGCAAGCAAAATCCTGCTGAAGATTATCTAAAAACCACTAGAATAGTTTATTGACAGAGAACTACTAGAAATACAAGCTGGGTTTAGAAGAGGTCATGGCACCAGAGACTATAGACTAGCCAATGTCAGACGGATCTTGGCAGAAAGCAAAGAGTACCAGAGGAATTTCTATGTGTGTTTCATTGATTATGCAAAAGCATTTGACTGTGTGGATCACAACAAATTGTGGTTAGTTAACCTGGAGGAGAATGGGAATCCCAGAACACTTGATTGTGCTTATATGAAACCTGTACTCAGACCAGGAAGAAATCCTCAGGACAGAGCAGGAAACACTGCACAGTTCAAAATCAGGAAGGCAGTGCATCAGGGATGTGTCCTGTCTCCATACTTTTTCAGTCTATATGCAAAACAAATCATTCAGGAGACTAAGCATTATGAGGAAGAATATGATATCAGGATTGGAGGAAGACCCATCAACAACCTACATGATGCAGATAACACAACCTTGATTTCTGAAACTGAGGAGGACCTGAAGCACTTGCTGCAGAAGGTCAGGGACTGTAATTTTCAATATGGATTGAAATTCAATGTTAAGAAAATAAAGATTTCCACTACTGGGCCAATGGGCAGCACCATGACAGATGGAGAAGATATTAAGGTTGTTGTTCTTTTGTTTTGTTTTTTAACTTTTATACAGGTTTTTATTGAGGAAAACCCTCAATGAGATGGATCGATTCTGTTATTTGGGTGGTGGGAGTAAGTGTGTCGGAGAAGGTGAGGTTGGCACAGGATAGAGCAGCATAGGGTTGCTATGAGTCATAAACAACTCAACAGCACGTAACAACAAAACCGTAAACTATTTTGCTTGAGCATGTCTCAGATTGTGAGGGTGGCATAGGATGGGGCAAGGGTTAGATTTGCTGTTCATAAAATTGCTGTGAGTCATAGAGAGAGCTCTGTTGGCCTAGTGGATAGAAAGTTATGCTACCAAGCCAAAGGTGGGTGGTTTTAATCCGCGGCCCTCAAGTCTGGTTTTAATTGGTTTTGGTCAAACATTCTTCTAAGTGGTGTTGCATTGATCTGTCAATTTTCTGTACAGAGGTAACTCGTGGTTGCTGTGATGCTAAACACTGTGACACTGATTTGTCAAATGCTATAATGGTTACTCATGGTGGACAGTGTTTGGTGGAGCTCTCAGATTAAAACAGGCTTGAAAGCAGGAGTGGCATCCACTTCTGAAATAGCTTGCCTCCGGAAACTCTATGAATTTAGAGAAATAATGAAAGTTATACAAATGTTCAGGTCTTTCATTCATAGGGTCTCATGAGTCATCTACAACTTGATAGCACTTAACAACAACATAAACTATTTCAGCTTTTAAAAAACATTTGGCATTATTTAATAAAGTGGAAAATGTTAGCTTCTGTCAAGACATTTCTGACTCCTAGCAATCAAAGTGTAGAGTAGAACTACACGGGACTTGCAAGGCTACGGCCTTTAGGAAGAAGATTGCCAGGTCTAAAATAGAACGCTGTTGGCATTGTAATTAAATTGCTTATATTCTGGCTGAAAGGTCAGTAGTTCAAATTCACCAACAGCTCCATGGGAAAAATATGTAGTAATATGCTACCAATGTGGAGTTTTACTCTATCCTCTAAATGTCTCTAAGTGTAATAATTTACTTAATGGTAGCTTTGGATTTGTACTACAATGCTAATTGAAAGTTTGGAAGTTTAAATTCATTCAATCAGATTCACTTTAATAAGAGACTGAGGTTGTTAACGATTACAGCTTGCTTGGCTCCACAATTAACACTCTTGGCACCTGGAGTCAGGAAATCAAAAGATGAATTGCACTGGGAAAATCTACTGTCAGGAACCTCTCCAGAATACTTAGAAGCAACAATGTGAATCTAGAGACTAAGGTGAAACTGATCCAGGCCATGATCTTTGCAATTACTTTTGTTTAAACAGGTCATATAGGTTGGTCTGTCCTCTTGCGGTACAGAGGTAACTCTTGGTTGCTGTGATGCTGAACACTGTGACACTGATGTGTCAGATATGATAATGGTCACCCATGGTGGACAGTGTTTGGTGGAGTTCCCTGATTAAAACAAGCTTAGAAGCAGGAGTGGCATCCACTTATGAAATAAATTACCTTCAGAAACCCAATGAACCTGGAGAAAGGATGAAAGTTATACAAGTGTTCAGGTCTTTGGTTCATAAGGTCATTATGAGTTGCTTCCAACTTGACAGCACTCAACACCAACAACAAGGATGACAGATGAAGAATTTATGCCTTTGAGTTGTGGTGCTGGAGAAGACTCTTGAATATACCATGGACTGCCAAGAAAACAAATAGGTCTGTCTTGGAGAGGGAGAAACCACATTTCTCCTTGGAGGCTAGGATTTTGAAGCTCCACCTCACTTACTTTGAGCATGTGGCCAGGAAGGACCAATCCTCAGAGAAGGACTTCATGCTCAGAAGAGTGGAGGGACAGTGCATGAGAGGAAGACCCCGGATGAGATGGATTGATGCAGTAACTAAGGCATTGGGGGCAGGTGTATTGGAGTCAGTGATACTGGGTCAGGACAGAGCAGACTTCTTAGCTGTTATACACAGGGTCACTATGAGTCACAGGTGAATCTACTACACGTGCATAACAACAATATCGTGTGTGTGTGCGTGTGTGTGTGTTGTTACTGCTGTTGTTGTTATGTGTCGTCAAATCAGAGCCCACTCATACCTGACTCTGCAGCAGGCTCTCATAGGCTGTGAATCACAAGGAAAGAGATTGCTCATCTTTCTCCCAAGTAGGAACTGATGATTTCAACCATGTGTCTTTGGGTTGACAGTGAATCTCCTTACAACTGTCTTGACTGAAAGTAGAAAGTAACAGAAGGATGTCTATTTGTGCTTTATCAAATATGCAAAGGCATTGGACCATGTGGATCACAACAAATTGTGGCTATCATTGAGAAAAGGGGGAATTCCAGAAAGCCTGGTCCAAGAAGCTGTTGTCTGAACAGAGCAAGGGAACAGTACAAGTTTCCAAATCAGGAAAGGAGTAATTCATGGTGTATCCTTTCCTCACACCTTTCTTTAGTGATACTGCACTAATCACCCCTTAGCGTACATTGTCTTTCCCTTTATTCTTCGTAATATGTATCTGTTTTCTATTTTACGGAGCTCTGGCGCTGTTCTGCTTGCTCTAACCCAAAGGCAGAACATCTCCAGTGGTTTAAATCCACTAGTATCTCCAAGGGAGGAAATTGCTGCACAAATTGCTATTGTTATGATTTCCAGAGGCTATAAATCACAATGCACTCTGGAGGTTAAGGGGCACCTGAACCAGGGCATGGTCTTCACAATTCCTTGCTATATATCAGAGAGCTGAGCAATAACTAAAGATGATAGAAGAAGGATCAATTCCTTTGAGTTGTGCTGCAGGGGAAGAGTGTTGAACATACTGTGGGCTGCCAGGAGAACAAAAAGCTCTGCCATGGAAAGGGTGAAACCAGTTTGTCCCCTGGCAACAAGGATCTTGAGGCTTTGTCTCACATACTTTCAGCATGGAGCCAAGCAGTCTTTAGAGAAGGGTATCATGCTTGGAAGGGTGGAAGGATAACACAGGAGGAAAAGACCCAGAATGAGATGGATTGACTCAGTGACTGGAGCAATGAGATGAGGTCTGTCACAGACAATGAGATTGGGGCAGGATAGAGCAACTTTCAGAGCTAAAGTACATTGGGTCTCTATGAATCGCAGGTGACTTGATGTCATATGACAACAACAACAACATAAATCACAAAGGATGAGATTGGCCATCTTTTCCCCTTGGAGCACCTGATAGATTTGAACCACCCACCTTTGGGATGGCAGCACAACTCCTTACCATTATGCCACCAAAGTATAGCCTCTAAAAACCTGTTAAAAGGTCATCTATGAGTGGATTTCCACTATACAACAATGAGTAAGAGTGAATGATATTCTATGTACAGACATTTTTACTTCTCTCATCCTCTCCCCTCTTATTCCTATCTGAATCATTTCTGAATCATAGGGGTTATAGGATAGAAATGATAGTCGCTTCTAAATTATTTCTTGAGTGAATGGCACAGTGCACCTCATACATGACCATTCACTGAACCCAAAAGTGATTAGATTCTTTAATCCACTTCCCAGAGGAGCAATCTCAGCAGCAGCCACAGAATGACAGCAATAGAAGGAGTCTGGCCAAGTACGTGATACATAGCAGGTGTTCAACAATTATAAAACAAAAGCGTGAAGAGATCGCCACTTGCATGGCCCCTGCCTTTCTCCGCCATTGTGGTAGCCTGGTCTGCCCACACGGTGGCAGTACTACCCCACACTTGGCAGAGTTGCACGCGCACAGCTTCAATTTTGCTCTAAAAGCCTAACTTTTTTCCAGGTGAAGTGCCATGCTTCTATTTTTGCTATTTGTTGTTGTTGTTGTTGTTGTTGTTGTTGTTGTTGTTGTTGTTGTTAGATGTTCAGTCATGATTCATAGCTACCCTATGAATAGACCTGAACTCTCCCCTGTCCTGCACCATCCTTACTGTTTTTGATACACTCAAGTCTTCTCCTACAGACACTGTCAATACATCTTGCTGAGGGTCTTCCTCCCTTTCACTGACCTTCCACCCATAATGCCCTTTGCCAAGGATTGACCTCTCTTTACAACATGCCCAAAGTATGTGAGGGAAATTTTCACCGTTCTTGCTTGCAAGAAGTACCCTAGTTGCACCTTCTCCAAATATATTCATTTGTTCTTATGGCTATCCCTGGGATATTCAGAGTGCATCTCCAACACAGCTCGAAGCAGTGATTCTTCTGTCATCCTTGGTCAATGTCACACTTTCAGATGCTTAGGAAGTCATTGAAAAGACCATGGCTGGGATTGGGCACCCTTCAGTCTTCAAACTGATATCACTGTTCCTCAGCACCTCAAAGAGGTCCTCGGCAGCAGACGTCCCTAATGCAATACATCTTTTGGTTTCTTGACCACTCTTGCCAAGGGTGCCAATTGTGGACCCAAACACGGTGAAATCATTAACCACTTCAATATTCTCTCCATTTGTCATGTTGTTGCCTTTTGGCCCAGTGGTGTAGAGTCTTGTTTTCTTGATATTGAGATATAATCCATACTTAAGGCTGTAGTGTTGGATACTCTGCAATACATGTCTCGGGTCCTCCTCACTTTCAGAAAGCAAAGTTGGGTCAGCTGCATAGTGCAGGTTCTTGATGAACCTTTTGCTGATTCTGATGCCACGTTCTTCAAAAGGCTCTAACGGAAGGCATTGCTGGAGCCACCTTGTTTTTCCTGAGGAAGCAGAGGACAGTTTTCCTGGGAATTAAAAAAATTAAAAAAAAATCAAACTCATTGCCGTAGAATCGGGACCCGCTCATAGCTGCTTCTCCAGTGGATTTTCTGAGGCTGTAAAATCACATGAAAGGATCCAGGGAAGTATGGCCTTTCAGCTAGCAGCATGACCCTCTACAGACCATGCCCCCAAAGCTCCAGGAACTCTGCTTATAGGAAGGATGCATCTTTTGGAACTGGGATAAGACTTCATAGAATGGTAGTTGTGTATCTTTGAGTTTGAACTGACTCACAGCTGACCCTGTAAACCTCAGAGCAGGTTTTCAGAGGCCGTAAATTGCACGGGAGGAGACTGCCCACTTTCCTTCTGTGGAACAGTCATGGATTGGAATCACATACCTCGGGATTGGCAGTGCAATTCCTTAAGCCAAATTCAGAAAGTATGTCAATGAGGGAAGTGGTGGCTTTTTAGGAGAATTCTCACCATCCATGTGGAGACTGGAGTTCAATTCCAGGCCAGGGCAACGCGGCTGAAACCACCTGTCTGTAAATGGAGGCTGACACTCTGTGATGCTGAACAGGCCTCAGAACTTCTAGACTAGGATGGGCTGGGAACAAAGAGGAATCTGCTTCCGAACATCAGCCCAGGAAACCCTGTGGATCCTAACAGTCTGATTGGAAACCTGTCATGGCAGTGGCACCAGGCCAGCAGCCTTTCATTATCGTTTCTGGGGTTCCCACAATGGTGGCTAAAACAGTGGTGCGTGTGAGGGCCAATGAGGAGCCCCATCCCCGTCACGCAGCAGCCCAGTGAGGTTATCATCAACCTTTATTATCTTTACTGAAATTGTTTTTGCTGATAATTGCAGTGTTGTTAATGAAGCACTGAAATCCCAGAGAAGACTTCCATATCTTCACGGGGGCACACACACTAAATCTGTGCCTGACTCCCGATACGGTTCCTCCATTTCTGGTAGGACTGAAAGAGCAAGGGATGGGTCAGGAGGCTAGAATTTCAGTACCACGTTGGGGAGAATAAGGAATGGAGAGAAAGTGATGCTAGCAAGCCAAAGGTGGGTGACTTCTAATCCGCTCCCGTTGGGCCTATTTTTCATCATTTTTGTTCAAACATTCTTCTAAGTCATATAGTCCTGTTGTGTCCACTTGCTGTACAGTGGTAACTTGTGGTTGCTGTGAAGCTGAACACTGTGACACTGATGTGTCAGATGCAATAATGGTTACCCATAGTGGACAGTGTTTGGTGGCAATTCCCGATTAAAACAAGCTTGGAAGCAGGAGTGGCATCCACTTCCATAACAGCTTGCCTGGGAAAACCCTATGAACCTGGAAAAAGAAGAAAGTCACACAAGTGTTGAGGACTTTCATTCATAGGGTTGCAAAGAGTTACCTATGACTCGACGACACTTAACAACAACAAGGAATGGAGATTATTTCCTGGTTTTTTAGTGAAAATACATTCCTGGGGGAAAATATCAAATATGAATCTCAAATTCTCCTTAGAGAGTATATTGTTGTTATTATGTGTCATTGAGTAGGAACGGACTCATAGCTGACCCTCCAATAAACTTCATGGGAGGAGATTGCCTGTCTTTCTTCTGTGGAGCGGCTGGTAGATTCAAACAGCTTGCCTTTGGGTTGGCAGCACAACTCCTTAGTACTGGGCTGCCAGGATTTCCATCTTTAGGAAAAGGCAGTGCTAAAATTTTCCACTTTCCTCTCCTTTTAAATTGTGATGTAAGTCATCAAATAAGTCGGTTGCAGCCTCCCTCCTCTCTTTGGTGAGGGGTTTATCCAGCAGCACTTCTCCACACTGCAACCGTGGCTCTGAGCTGAACCTGTCTACACCCCAGTATTGCAGCACGCAAAGATAGGATCCCTCTACCCTTCATGCAGGTATCCTTGAAAAAGTGTTCTTTCTGTTGTCTTCGGAAAAGTGTTTCTCTCTTTTTGCTGTGCTGCCAACTGTATGGCACGCAGCTTGAATCCACCCCGTAGGACAAAGATGGGCAATCTCCTCATACCACTTGGAGCCTCTGAAATGCCGCTAGAGAGTCAGCTTTAAGTGGATTCTGACCAGAGGGCACATAACAACAAGCTTGTGATGTATATATAAGTGATTAGAAATGGCAAAGAGTTAGGGCTGTTTACATGAAAGACAGAACCCAGCGAAAGTGAAAGAGAGAGCAGACAACCTTCAAGTCCCAGATTTAAGAAGGTGACAAAATATTCTCCAATATCTTCTGAGGACACAAACAAAAAGTGACACGTAAGTACAAGGGATGTAGGTCAGACGGAAGTAGCAGCTGAGCACGTGTATGACTTACAAAGCTTCTCCAGGAAGATTTGAGACGCAAGTCACAAGCATTTTAAAAGTTTGTTTACTCCAAGTGTTAAAATAGGTGTGAAAAAGCACAGACTTTGGCATTTAACATATAAACTACAATATTAGAATTGTTGTTAAGTGCTGTGGAATGATTTCAACTCCTAAGCACCCCAGGTGATAGAACAGAACCACCTCATTGAGTTTTCTAAGGAGGAATCTTCCATAAGAACAGATTACAACACTTCATCACACGGAGTCCCAGGGTAGGTTTGAACCACCAACTTTTCAGTTAGCTGCTAAGTTCTTCACCATTGCACCGCCAGCTTGCAGTTGTTATTCAGAAAACCATCACTCTCACTCACTCACACTGCCCTCCAGTAGCCTCTGACTCATAGTGACCCGGATCCCTCCTTTGGGTTTCTGAGGCTGTAAATCACATGAGAGGAAACTGCCGATCTTTCTCCCCAAGAGCTGCTGGTAGAGTTGAACCACCAGAGAAGCTTGGCCTTTGGGTTAGCAACATGGCACACTGAATTATGTCTCAAGGGCTTCCTCTTGGGCTCCTTACAAGATTATAATTTACTTATATTCATGTGCAAGGTTCCTAGATTTTTGTTGTTGTAGCAGTGATGAATAAGTGATCTGAGAGGTTGTTTTAGAGAGCAGAGGCTATGTTAAACTAAGCCCAAGACCTTTGTATTATCCACTCAAGCTACATTTTCAACATGGTAGACAGTCCTCTCACACAGCTGGCTTCCTGATAGAACTTCTGCAAGTTACTTGAGCAAGTGGAAGAAAGTGATTCAACATTGACTGCTAAGGTTTTTGCCCATTTCACTCCTATCTGCATTGAAAAAGCCAAGGAAGTAAAATCCTTCCTTGAATCTATAAAGTGTAAAATTGGACTCCCTCTCTGTAGCCCAAGGCTTACTGGGTCTTCTGAGATTTTAAAGTAATCAATCTTCTTCGTGTGAGATTTACTTTTAAAAGTATTTTGTAATTGTATCAATGCTTGTCCTTGGGATAAACTGCTTTTGGAAGCCTACTGCTGAGAGATTGTAAACATTCTTATTGCTTTTATATCTAGGATAATTTTTATTTCAGCTTTATTCTAAGCAGAACAAAGGATGAACTCACTTAGTCAACTACTCACTATTTAACAAGTCTGTAAGGAATATGTCAAGCCTCTCAAAGACCAAACCTCTTTGGTGGTTTGAATTTACCAGTGGCTGCAAGGGACAAAGATGAGGAATCTCCTGTAGTGCTATTTATATCCTCTGAAACCCAGTGCAGGGTCAGCTACGAGTTGGTTCTGATTCAATGACAATGAATTAGGAAAGGAAATGGAAACTTTCAGACACTTGTCAAACCAGAACCCTTGTGTGATTGTCAATATTCCTTTCCAAGTGATAAACAACAATGGAACTTTAATTCACTGAACTGTCTCTGTTCGTACTGCAGTATCCACTGCTTTGTTGCGGTTAGGTGCCATCAAATTGACTATGACTCCTAGCTAGCCTACGAACATCAGGTTAGACCCTGGCCCTGTCCTGTGCCATCCTCCCATCTCTGCTATACTTGAACCCATTGTTACAGTCATTGTATCAGTTTCTCTCCTCGAGGGTTGTCTTCTCTTTTCCTAACCTTTACCTTCCCCAGCATGATTTCTTTATCTCCAAAGACTGTCCCCTCCTAACTACAGAACCCACGTGAGACAAAGCATTGCCGTACTTGCTTCTAAGAAGCCCTCTAGCTCCACTTCCTCCAAAACAAGTGTTTGCTCTTTTGGCCATCTCTGGAATATTCAGTACTCTTCCCCAGTGCCACACAACAACGGCATCAATTCTTCTGTCATCTTTATTCTCTGTCTGACTTTCAGATGCATACGTAGGAATAGAAAAGGCCATGGCTTGGATCAGGTGCACCGGCATCTGCCGCCTGACACCCTCGCCCCTCAGCACTTTGGACAGGAGCAGGTTTTCCCAAAGCAGTGCTTTCTTCTGACTTCTTAACTTGCTGCTAGGGCTATTGATTGGGCATTCAAGGAAAATGAAATCTTTGACAGCTTCAATCTCTTCTCTACACCATGATGTTTTCTGTTGGTTCAGTGGAGAGTAATTTTGTTTTCTTGATGGTAGGGCATAACCCATATTGAAAGCTTTAGTCTTTGGGCTTCAGTAAGCTTTCTGAATCTTCTCCACTTTCTGCAAAACACAGGTTGTTGATGAGTCTCCCTCCAGCCTGTGTCATCAAGAGCTAATAAGCGTTTATGTTCTTGTGTGGCCATCTTGCTTCTTCTAGGTCCTTCTCCACACTGTGCCTAAAACGATTTTTCTTTCAAAAATACAAAAATGAAAACTGTCCAAACTAGTCATGTTATTCTGTGAAAGACTTTTAAAGGCAATCAATGGTACTTAATGTAAAATTTAAACCCTTAGCATGGATTTCAAAGACCCTATGCACGGTTACCTTTGGCTGGGCCCCTGGATCCAGATGGGGCACGGTCTGGCTCCATGTGGCCCACAGACCTCTGCTCTGCTGCTCAGGACCTGATGCAGGGCTCTGGATGCCCACGCTGAGAAGAGGAATTGATGCCTTTGAGCAGTGGTGATGGAGAAGAGTGCTGAATATCCCATGGACTCCAGAAGAACAAACAGTTAGGTCCTAGAAAGGATGTGGCCATCGTGCTCCTTGGAGACAAGATGACGAAGCTTCATCTTTCATACTTCAGACACATGGCTTGGTGAGGCTATTCCTTGGAAAGGGACATCATGCTTAGAATGATAGAGGTTGGTGAAGGAGAAGAAGATCCCCTATGAGATAGATTGACAATGTGACTTCAGCAATGGCTGTAGTGTCTTAGAGAAGATGGCACAGGACAGGGCAGGTTTCAGGTTGGCTGTTCATAAGGCCTCTATGGGTCATACTCGGCCCAATGACAACTAAAAACATCAACCACAATGTGAGGTTACCTGATCCCTGCTTTATCTGGTACGACCTACCTCCATTCACAATACTAACCAGGCCCAACTTTCTTTACTTCATGTCAGATGAGTTTTGGCCGTAGACAGATACCTTGTTTTCTCTGAATGCCACTGCCCCCCTGGTCTTCTCTTGGCTCCTCGTCCCTGACGAGACCCTTGCTGACTGTGTGTGCTGAACCCTCTGCTTTCCCATCCTCTTCAACTGTCAATGGCTCATTCAATCTCAGTTTCCTCAGGAAGCTTATCAAGTCCACTTGTGAAGCTTCCACAGCATCCTTTGTACTTTTCCTTTCCATTCTTTTGCTTCTTTTAGCACTTGTTACCCAATGTGGTTTCCAATTATTATTTGTGTATTTGTTTTTACCTCAGTAATACCAGTCTAAAGACCAAGGTGTTAAAACAACTATGAGATATCATCTCACCCCAGACAGAATAGCAAAATTTAACAGAACAGCAAGCAACAAATGCTGGTGAGGTTGTGGAGAGACTGGAACCCTTATTCACTGTTGGTGGAAGTGTAAAATGGTGCAGCCACTGTGGAAGGCGGTATGGTGCTTTCTAAAAAAGTTGCAGATAGAGATACCATTTGACCCAGGAATTCCACTACTGGGAATATACCCCAAAGAGACCATAACTGACATCCAAGCAGATATATGCACAGAGTTGGAAATAACCTAAGTGCCCATCAACAAATGAATGGATAGAGAAGCTGTGGTATAGACATGCAATGGAATACTACACTGCATTGAAAAACAAGGAACTCATGCAATATTATTCAAAATGGGTGACCCTGGAGGACATTATGCTGAGTGAAATATCTCAGTCACAAAAGGACAAATACTGCGTGGTGCTACTGTTGTAGAATGGGACTGACATCAGGGTTGGGGGGAGACTGAGAAGGATGGGTTCAATAATGTATACTGCATTGAAACAGATGAGGGAGAAAACTGTTTAAAAGGGATATGTGATTAGGTATTTTTGTCATGACAGGAGTCCAGAGAGAAGACTGCAGAGTGGAGGGTTTGTAAAACAATGAAAGAATTTTACTTTTCCAAGAGGGTCGTGTACTAGAGGGGAAGGTTAGGAGGGGAGAAAATGCAACAATGAATGAATGGAAATCCAACGTCTCTGTAAATTTTCATTGAAACTAATAATACTTTTTTTAAAAAATGAAAAATAAAAAAAAAAGACCAAGGTGTACCTGATCCAAGACATGTTCTTTTCAATGCCTTCTTATACATCTGAAAGTTGAATGCTGAATAAATAAGACAGAAGAAGAGCCCAGGCCTTTAAACTGTAATGTTGGAGAAGAATATCAAGTATCCCATGAACTACCACAAGAACAAATAAATCCGTCTTGAAGGAAGTGCAACCAGAATGCTCCTTGGAGGCAAGGGTGGTGGAATTTCGTCTTGGTTACTTTGGGCATGTTCCCAGAAGGAACCAGAACTTAAAGAGAGACATCATGCAGGGAGAAGTCCAGAGTCATAGACAGAAAGAAAAGTGCTCAGTGAGATGGACTTACATAGACTGTAACAACGGCCATGACAGATCGTGAACGGAGGTTCAGATCTGCTGTTCAGAGTTGCTATGAGTTATGGTCAACCTGCGAGTTGTGCTGCCACCCTGAAGGCAGGTGATTGCTCCGTGAGAGAAGGAAGGGCTATCTCCTCTTGTGTGATTTATTGCCTCCGAAAAACCCCTGGAGGGTCAACTTAGGTTCTGACTAGATGGTACATAACAACAATGACAAATAACCATGCTTGTGAAAAGGTCCTTGATTAGAGGTGTTGCATAGCACTTGTCCTCTGTTTCACGTCCAGCATTTCATACAGCGTCTGCGCTTTGCTACTCAGTATGGGGCACCGTCCACAGGTGGTACCACTGCAGAGTCCTGGTCCCAGGCCTACAGCATCAGAATGTGCCTTTTAACAAGCTCCCTAGGTGACTCTTGGGTATGACTATGGTTTCAACTCCTAGTGGCCATTATACATACTAACATTAACTGACCATCAACAACTCTCCAGACATTGTTCTAAGCCCTTTACCTGCATTAACTCAAGTAATTCAGCAATTGTCATAGAATTCATTAACTCTGCTTTACAGATAAGGAAATGAAGGTGCAAAGAGGTTGAACAACTTGTTGGTGGTGGTCATACAGCTAGGGATAGTAGGATTAGTAAAAAAAGGAAGAAAAATATTTCCAGCACTGGGCATAAAACAAGGTACACATTGTTGATATTGTTGTTATGTGCTGTTGAGTTGTCTGCGACTCATAGTGACCCTATGTACAATGGCCCTAAATCCTATCCTGAGCCAACCTCACTGTCTCTGACATACCTATCCGCATTACGCCAGTCACTGAGTCCAATCCATCTCATTGAGGGTCTTTCCCTCTGCACTGTCACTCCATCCTTCCAAGCATAATGCTCCTCTCCAAGGACTGGTCCCTCCTTCAACGTGTCCAAAGTATGTCAGATGAAGCTTCAGAATCCTTGCCTCCAAGGAGCAGTGGGATTTCATCCTCTCCTGGACAAACCTGTTTGTTCTCTTAACAGTCCATGGTATTTACGATACTCTTTTCCAGCACCACACCTCCAAGGCATCAATTCTCCTTCTATCATCCCTAGTCATTGTCCAGCTTTCTAATGCATAGCACGTAATTGTGAACACCATGGCCTGGATCAGGTGCACTGTAGTCTCCAGAATGATATTGTTGCTCTTCAGTACTCTGGAGATGTCCTTCACAGCAGACTTACACAATGCAATTCATCTTTTCATTTCCTGGCTGCTGGTACCAAGAATGTTGATTGTGGAGCAAAGAAGACTAAAGCTGTTAACAATTTCAATCTCTTCACTATCCATCTAATGGTGCTAATCAGCCCAGTGCTACATGGTGGGTGCTTAATGGGTCTCTGTGTGACCTAAATGGGTAAATACTTGACTAGTAGCCAAAAAAAGTTGAGAGCTCAAATCTCCATAGAGGAATAATAGGGCTGATGATCTGTTTCTGAAAGTGACAACCTTGAAAACTGGGTGATTCTATTCTCCACACCTGGGGTCCCCATTCCAGAATCAACTCAGTGTCAAATAATAGCAACAGGTGCTTCACAGCCTTTTAATGGGTGCTGATCTAGAAATTCCAGCAGCTCAGTGTGCGAGAAATACTTGGCAAGTGCACCTGACACAATGTTGACCATGCACATTTGATTAGTTAATATACGTGCGACTCAGCCAGCTGTGGGCAGGTGTTCCTGGAGTTCTTGGAGTCAGGAGTCAGTATCAATGCCACAGTAATAGATTTGGAATTTTGGATGTCTCTTAGAACTCATACTAAGGTATTTTCAATCACCTCTTATGCGTGTACTGTCCTCAGAGAGGGACATCATGCTTGGAAAGGTGGAAGGATTGCTGAGAGAAAGGCTGAGAGAAAGACCAGGAGGGCTGACACAGTTACTGCAACAATGGGCTTGAGTGAGTCAGCAATTGTGAGGCTGGGATAGGGTTCAGATCAGTTGTTCTTAGGGTCAATATGAGTCGCACTTAAGAGCACCTAACAACAACAAAATACACATGTGCAGGGAACTCTAGTGGCACAGTCTTTAGGCAGTTGCACTGCTGACCCATGGCAACACTTCTCTGGCAATTCAAATCCAACAGTGCTCTGAGGAGTAAAGACAGACAATCTCCTTTCAGCAATTTATAAGCCTTTGAAAACGTGCAGGAGGGTCAGCTATGACTGGGTTCCAGCTCTGTAGCAAACAATGAAAAATGGAGTCAAGTATATGCCTGTTGGATAATGCATATGGGAGACTGAAAAATTTCTCTCTGTCAAAGAACAAACAAGTCTATCTTGGAAGAGGAGGAGTCAGAAGCAAGGATGGTGAGACTTGTCTCATACTTTGGGCATGTTATCAGGAGAAATTAGTCCCTGGAGAAAGACATGTGTGCTTTATGATAGCAAAGAGGGTCAGTGACAATGGGGATGGTCTGCCCCAGTGGCTGTACCAAAGGGCTCAAGCGCTGAAACAATTGTGAGGCTGGTGCAGCACTAGGAGAGTTGGCTTCTTTTGCGCAGAGCGTTGCTAGGTGTCTAAGTCTGAATAGACTATTCATCACCTAACGACTGACTGTGTGCCAGGTAACATAATTAACAAACTTTATGATCAAGTGTCATGCCCCCAATTTACAGATGAGAAAACTAAGTGTAAAAGAGGCTATGCATCACTCAGCAAGTCACATATTTATCACAATGATCAAGCGCAACTCAGAATTCACACCTAAGCCTGTCCAAAGTGCACTTTTACTGAAAGGCGAGCCACGAATCGGGGTTACCTTCCTTAAAAGGAAATGAAATCTTGGCGCTGCCATAGAGATCATAGAGGGCCGCTTAGCGCTTCCTTTGCCTCTTTCACTTTCCAGAAACAGCACTGAAAATCCCAGTTTCCAGATTTGGTCTTGGAAAGCCACGGCTAAGGACAGCACTTTTGAGTTTGAGCCTACGCCCCGCCCCTCAGCCTGGTTTTAGCCCATTCCAGAGTCTGGTCACGCCCACGCCCCCTCGGCCCGGCCACGCCCCCATCCTGCAGCCTGGCAACGCCCCCACCACGTCTCCGCCCCGCATTCTGCTATGCCCCGCCCCTCATCCCAGCCACGCCTCTATCCCCATGGCCTAGCCCCGCCCAGCCCCTGGGCCTGGCCACGCCCAGGTCAAGGTCTGTCGCCATTTTCTGTCTAATTTAAGAAGCAACAGGTTAGTTCCGCGGGGTGTCTTTCGGGGTCTTTCCCAGGTCTTACTCTTGAACTGTTCAGCAGAGGACGCTGGTTTGACCCTTAGCAGATGGGACAATACAGACTGTGGGCTGGGACGCCCTTTTCCTACATAGGGGCCCAGGGACGCTGTAGAGCTGCCTGTTGCCAGGGTAACAGTGTCATTGGCCCCGCCCCTCTGCCCCTGGCGGAGTGGAGTGGGCGTGTCCGGGGTTTACTGTGACATGAGGATCCTGCATCGCTCTGTCACTGGTGGACCTGCCAGGTAGTGTGTCCGGGAACAAAGGCCTGGCCCTTGCACATTGGAGCTTTCAGCCGCCTTCTACCCCTAGTGCAAGTTCATTCACTTTACTCAGTCTGGGTTCTGTGGGAGTTTGAAATGCTTGGACTGGTAAGAACCTCTGGGGTCGCTGAGAGAACATGTGTTCTGCCTCCTGCTTTAGGGACAAGGTTGCCTCACATTTGCCTGCCACTTGTTAACTGCTGCATGCTTTGGGTTAATCCCCAAATGCAGGTAATTGTGGAGACGCTGATCAGAACCAACAGCTTGTTTTTGTCAAGAGATGAATCACTGTCAGATTTCTACTCCCCTTTTGTAGATTACATACTACAAAAGAGCCTTGGTGGCCCAAAGGTTAAGTACTGGACTGCTGATCAAAAGGTGGAAAGTTTGGATCCACCTGTGTACTATCTGAGAAAAGACTTAGCAATCTACTTCTGTGAAGGTTTCAGCCTAGGGAAACCTTATGGGGCAGTTAGGACACCCTGTCATGTTTGGGTTGCCAGTTGACAGCACACAGCAACACAGGGTGTCCCAACCCTAGCTGTGGATTACAGTACCTGGTTTGTTGTTTGCAACTCCCAAGTTAATTATGTCTTGTAGCTACCCTATGAGACAGAATGACCCCCTGCCCAATTCTTTGCCACTCTTAAAATCTGCTGTGCTTAAGAGCCCATTGTTGCAGTTAGTTCATCTTATTGAAGATCTTTTTCTCCTTCTTTGAATCTCTACCTTTCCAAGCATGAAGCACTTTTCCAGGACTGGACCCTTCTGATAGCATGCCTGAAATGTCACCATCTTCCCCTTACGGTGCACCCTGGTTCATCTAAACAGGTGTTTACCCTTTTTATGGGTCCATGGTATATAGTCAGTGCTCTTTTTTTTTTTCTTTAATTAGTCAGTACTCTTTACCAATATTTGTCTAATTTTCACAAGCAGATGAAACAATTGAAAATAAATAAAGATGCACTCTGACCTTTTCCAGAGGCTGTGAACCACATGAGAGATTGCCCATCTTTCTCCCTCGGAGCAGCTGGTGGATTTGAACCACCTGCCTTTAGGTTGGCAGTGCAATACTTGAACACTAGACCACCAGAAAACAAGGTGTGGAACAATTAATGTAAAGGCACCCGGAAAAGAGAAGAGACTTGGAGATGGTGACATCAAGAGTTAATCCCTTTAGCTAATTCTTAGCATCTTTTCATTTTACAGAAACAAGCTCATGGTTTGTATTTTAAACAAATATGGACATGTAGGTACAAATTGTCCCCAGTTTCCCGTCATTACCTGTGTCACACTGCCAGGTCCAAACCAGTAGGGAGAGGCGTGTCATGATCAAAGTCAGGAGTCGTCCATCCAGCCGGCCTGACAGCTGCTCTCCTCCCAAGTTCCTTCATGCCAGGTCCCTGAGTCCCCGCTTGATGATGGCTTTGGAGGAACATTTTGAAGAATGGTTTCCCAACAGACGTTAGGGCTGGCAGCTCTCATGAACTGCCACCATAAATAACAAGGGTTCCTTAGCATTAAATGACAGTTGAAAGTGAAATAGATCACCTTGCTGTCATGCATGACATTTATAAACACAAATTCATCTTAAAAATAATCACTTAGTTTTAGAAGGCTAATAAGCCTGACAAATTCTGTTCAGTGTTTGATTGTGATGATTTTTCATCACTTAGGCTGCCTTTCTCAGAGACTCTGGTCCATGATGGCGGAGGATCAAGAGAAGGACTTGCAGAAATTCCTTAGGAATGTGGATGAAATCAGTAAGTGTGGGCAAATCACAAATTAAATCCTACTTTAGAGGGGTGGGGTCACAGAGAGAAACAAAGACTCTAAGTTAACACTCCCTCCCCCCCACCCCGGTTGCTTGACAGGTTTATAAGTCTTGAGAGGGGAGGAAAATGGAGTTAAAATGAAACAGAAAGGGTATTGAGAAGTGAGTAGTAACAGCAACCTTTGGACAGTGTTTTCTGCCTATTAATGGATATCAGAGAAGCTGTTAGCAATCTGGTTGAAAATCAGGCTGACAGCTCACCTCTCCTATTTTGTTCCTTTGCTGAGGAACCTGGTCAGAGCTGTTGATAGGTGCACCATCCTCACGTCTCTGCCACACTTAAGCCCATTGCCATAATCACTGTATCCATCCAACTTCTTGAGCTCATTTTTTTGAAGCAGAGTTTTGAGCCATTCTTTCCAGTTCCACCCTGTGCTGGGAGTTTGCATGTCCACCCCAAGTATACTAAATCACAAACTAATTTTGGGATCCCTGTAAAATTGTGTTGTTGTTATGTGCTGTTGAGTCACCTGTGACTCATAGTGACCCTATGTACAACAGCCTTAAAACCTGCTCTATCCTGTGCCAATCTCATTGTCTCTGACACACCTACTCCCATTAACCCAGTTACTGAATCAATCCAATACATTGAGAGTCTTCCTTCTGCATTGTCCCTCTGCCCTCTCAAGTATGATGCCTCTCTCCAAGGACTGGTGCCTCCTTGCAACATGTCTAAAGTATGTCAGACAAAGTTTCAGAATCCTTGCCTCCAAGAAGCAGCCTGGTTTCACTCTCTCTAGGACAAACTTGTTTGTTCTCTTAGCAGTTCATGGTATATTCAATACTCTTCTCCAACACCTCAGCTCAAAGGCATCAATTCTTCTATCATCCCTAGTCATTATCCAGCTCTCCGATATATAGCAAGTGATTGCAAAGGCCATGGCCTGTATCAGGGGCGCCTTAGTCTCCAGAGAGACACCGTTGCTCTTGAGTACTTTGGAGAGGTCTCTGACAGCAGACTTTCCCAACACAATACCTTTTTTAATTAATTTCCTGGCTGCTGGTACCAAGAATACTGATTGTAGAGCTAAGCAAACTGAAGCTGTTAACAATCTCAATCTCTTCACCATCTATTATTTATCCCTTTAGAAAAAAAACAAAACAAAACAACCAAAAACACCTGCTTCTCACACATTTCTATTTATCCTGATAGCCCCCCTGTTGGGGAAATTTACAAGTCACTTGGGACAGCTTCCATCTCTCAACCTTACATCTAATCTTTCATCACATTTTTACTCTTCCCCCCCCCCAGCCCATCCCCTCTCTCCCTTCCTTTTGTTGAGATTCTTTACACCTAGACTGTTTGAACAAGCCTTAATTGTTTTTCCTGCCTCCAGGCTTATGATCCCCACTGTGTAATGTATCTGTAATGCAAATCTGACCCAGACACTTCTCTGCTTGTATTCCTTATCCAGCCATAATAAATTCCAAGGTCCCTTCAGGACTTACATCCTCCCGTGACCTTGCCTTTATCAGCAGTAACAAATGGCTTGGAGTTTCTCAGACATTCTTTGTTCTTTGCTTTTGTCGTTCCCTTGGCCTCTATCCTTTCTCTTCCTGGCTAACTTCTCATTGGAGTCAGAGCTCATCCTGATAGCTAGGTACCAGTCTGGTTTCATAGCGCTTCCTGTGATGATGGAACTGGCTGCAGAGTCCATTCACTAACCACTGGCCACCTTGGCTGCTGAGTTTTTGAAATGCACCCATTGCTACTAAATAGCTAGCTAAACTTTAAATTTTATTTCATCTGAAAGTCATTTACATTTAACAGCCACATATGTATAGATCCTATACATTGAGTTCTTAGACTCCTGCTATTTGTTGAGTATTAGACACTGGAGATTGAAGTAATGATATATAAAGGTTAGGAGCTCTGGTGGTCTACTGTACTATGTGCTGGGCTGCAGACCTAAAGTTCAGCAGTTTGAATCAGCCAGCTGCTATGAGGAAGAAAGATGGGCAGTTTCCTCCCATAAATATTTACAACCTCAGAAGCCCACTGGTCACAATTATTAGATGGAACCTAGCAAAGGGTGTACTTTGGGGTTCTTTTCTGTAATATCTGTGGTCCAGTGGGGAACACGACCCATTGTAGTTGACTTGATGCCACCTAACAATACAACCCAGTGGGGAACATAGACATTAAACAAGCAGTTTCAAGTATGATTTATGATACAGAAGGAGATTTGCAAAATACAGTGCAACCTGACATAATTTAGGGAGTCAAATGCAATTTCTATGAAGAAGTAAATTTAGGCAAAAATTTAAAAAGTGAGTAGAAGCTGGCCCCTGGGGAAAAAGGTGAAGGCATATTCTCAGTGGGAACACAGTTAGGTAGAAAAGAGTGTAGGGCCTTTAAGAATCTGAGAGAAAAATAAGCTACTATCCTGTGAGGGAGAAGTGGTAGAGCGAGAGGTCCCTGGTGAGTCTGAAGGGTCAGATCAGGTAATGCTTTAAAACCGAGATGAGAACTTGTGTTTGCTTCCAGAACAAGGGGAATCCTTTGGAGCATTTGCCTAGTGCAGGAGCATAAACACATTTACACTTCAGAACAGTCCCTCAGGCCTGGAGTGGAGAAGAAAATGGAAGCTCAGGGTACTTGAAGGAAAAGATAACTGGTGGCTGGGTTTAGAGGCGTGGCATTGGAGTGCATACAGTAGACAGATTCAAGATGCAGTTCGCGGTGTACCAGGGCAGTTTTGGTGTTTGATAGCTGTGAGGACTGAGCGAGATTGAAAGCTCAAGGATAGGATTAGTCCCACGATTAATTTGGGTTGTAACAATGGGCGTGTATTTGAACTGTTCACTGAGAATAGAGGTCACTGGAAGGGAAAGAAGAGGTGTGTGTTAAGTTTGGGGCATAGGATAACCTGGTGAAGAAGCTCAGAGAACATTTGACTTTGTGAATGGAGACAGAAGAAGCAAAATGGAGCTGGAGATTTAGGAGGCCTTGTTGTGTAAATGAAGCTATTGGTAAAAAAAAAAAACCAAAAAAAACAAACCCCAAGGATGCCTAGAAAGAGGGTAGAGGAAATAAAGTATTTTGGGAAGAGCATTGAAAAAGAATTTAAAGGGTAGATAGAAGACAAAAGAATAAGCAAGCAAATGATCCCAAAAGCAATCATTAGAAAGAAAAATTTGGAAGAGTCTGTGTTATGGAAGCAAAGGGAAATGAAAATGACATAGAGAAAATACAATCAGAGAGTGTGGTCAAAAGTAGAACTAACTAAAAAGTGGGCTCCAATTTAGCAACACAGAGGCTGTTGGTTCACTTTGACGGGAACAAATTAGAACAGGAAACCAAATCTTCTTGAGTGAAAAACAAAAGGGGTCAGTCTTCCCTTCCCCCAAATCGTGCAGATTAGATCATATGAAAATCCTTGCACTTCAGAACATCTGGAAAGGCTACATAAAGTAGAACGATGTTGTTATTTGACATCAAGTAGCAAATGACTCAAAGCTGACTCTCCAGTGGGTTTTCTCCCCATGGGAAAAAGATGGGCAGTTTCCTCTCATGCCGTTTACTGCATCTGAAAACCTGCTAGAGTACTCCTCGGGTCTAATGGAAGCCAAGAGAAATGAATAGTTGGATTCATTCAGGATTGAGGTGTCTGTCTTGTAGACAAAGTAGGACAATGTGAGATTTCTTAAGAGAGGCAGCCTCTTGGCCAAAGTGGACCATGTTATCTAAGCTGGAGGTGGAGAGCAGTAAAATAAAGGCAGGTAGAGATAGGAGTAAGAGCTGTGTCTGTACTTTCATGTTTGTCTCCAACAAAGATTGTAAGCTCCTAAAAAATAAGAATCCTTTTATATTCATAATTGTGTCCGTTGCACTCGTAAATTCCCCATAAATTATTGCTGAATTGAATGATGACTTAAAACTCTCTTCCTAAAACACCAGAGTTAAACTCACTGGCAACTTATTCCCCAGGCAAAATAAATCCCATTTTTATTTATTTTTTTCCTTACTGGTTCCAATTTTTACTTTCTACTCAGAACACCCTTTAAGTTCTTCCCCATGGAATTTTCCACACCATCCTTTCTCTTGAAAGTCTCTTTCCTTCTTAAAATCTTGTTTGTTTGATTCACATGTGATTTCTTTTCCAGCCAGTTTAATTCAGGGGATGAATTCTGATGACCCAGTGGTGCAACAGAAAGCTGTCCTCGAGACAGAAAAAAGACTACTGCTTACAGAGCAAGACCAAGATGAGGACGAATGCAGGACCAAATTGAACAAGACGGTCATCAGTCCTCCATCAAGTTCCACAAAGGTTTCCCTTTTTTGTTGCTATGGAGTAATACACATAGATAAAGTGAGGCGGTATTGAGCGGAGCAAGCGTTAGTCTTTTTCTCAAACTATTTGTTGTTGTGTAGTCGACTGTGATACAGAGAAACCCTATGAAGAACAGATCGGAACCTTACCCGGTCCTCCCAATCTCCGCCATACCCATTATTACAGTCACTGTCCATCCTTCTTATTGAGTGTCTTACACTGGCAAGGCTGAAATAATCTTTTTCTTTCTTGGATGCATTAGATTTATTTTCTACAAGGAAGTACAAACCCTCCCCTTGTCCCCACTCCTAGGTCTTTCTAGGTCATCTTTAAACAATGCTTTGGGTTTGCTTTATTGACAGTCTGATCTCCTACCTCCCTGAGCTTGAGACCTTTATTTAAGCTGCACTGTTAAGGTAATATATTCTCCTAACCCCAATTCCCAATGCCTGTAGCCACAGCTGAGCCCCTTGACCTGGAAAACCTTGTTTCTGCAGACTCAGCCCCAGTTCTCCTGAGCTCATGCCCCGGATCTCCTGATATAAATCAATCCTGTGGAATTTTAGGTGCCCACCCTACCCATATTGGTGGATAAAGGAGATAACCTGACTTCTCACTTAATTGATTTGCCCTCTTTGTTTGTATTATATAGAAATCAGAGCATGGCTTTTTTAAAACTGTGTTTCTTTGTTTTCATGCTAATCTGTGTCCTGTAGAATGCAGATGACATGAACTCAGGTAAGAAGAGCAACACTCTTCCCAGTGTGTATTATTTATCTAACATCAGTTTTTATTGATTGTAGCTCACAGACCCTTAAATTATATCCTCTGGGCTTACAAACAACCCATGAGTGAAACCAGTGGTGAAGGAACAACACTTAGCAGCTTTTCTTTCTTTTTATTTCCTCCCAGTCTTGGTAAATTGAATCCTGTCCAGTTTGCTTCTAGCTGCTCAGGGGATCCTGATAGTCGTGGTGTATGTAGCTCAGCTCGGCAGCTCATTATGCTAAGTGGAGCTGGAAAAAAAGTATCTCTTAAAAGAAAATTTCTTTTAAAAGGCATAATTCAGATTTGAAGCATAGTCATAGCCATCATGTATAATAATACATCGTGCAGATTACCATTTAATGTCAAATTAAGAAAATGTCATCTTAGTCGTCTCAGAAATTGTGCGTGCGTGTGCGCCCATATGTGTATGCGTGATAAGCGTGACTCGAAAGCTCTAAAGTAGCTTTCTCCTAAATTTGAGCTGAGGAACTGATTATAGTATTTGGATTTTTCTTTTTTATATTCGAAATGACTATGCTGTCAGAGGCCTTCCTGGTATCTTTAGAGAAGGATGCAAAGGAGCGGGCCAAGAGAAGACGAGAAAACAAAGTCCTTGCGGATGGTAATTGTCAGTCTTAACTTTTTAATGGCTGGAATGATTTGTGCCAACAGAACGCGTATGTCTATATGCTGATGTTTAAAGACAATGAGATTCCCAGGTATTTTATATTGGTCCCAGAACAACAGGATGGGCAGGTATCCATCACTGGTGATCACTCCCCATCCCTGCTGTACCACACAGGAAGCCTCATCCAACCCCAGGACCCTCCTTCTAAAGTACCCGGATGGACTTAGCACATTAGACTTTAAGTATTCTTTCCATTCTAAATGTTTTGCGCCCACCTAAACAATGCTTAGAGAGCTCTGGTAGCCTGAGGGGTAAAGCGTTACCCAGCCAACCCAAAGGCACCTAGTTTGAAACTACCAGCTGCTCTGCAAGAGAAAGATAGGTGATTTCCTCCTGTGTGAGTTACTGCCTCTGAAAAATCCACTGGAGGGTCAGCTATGAGTCGGTTCAAAATTGACATCACGTAACAACAAATAATGCTCTAGGAGGTTTGGTGGTGTAGTCCGTAGGGAGTTGATCTGCTAACCTGAAGTCTTTGCCTCTCTGGTGGTTCAAACCACCAGCAACTCCATGAAAAGAAGATGGAACATCTCTTACCATGAGATTTACAGGCTTGGAACACTGCTGGAGGGTCAGCTATGAGTCGATTTTGACTCCTTTGCAATGAGTAAGTTTGTAGTAAACAGTTCTTAGACAGTAATGAAGGATTGAGAGAAATGTTGGTTAGCCTAGGACTCAGAGAAGTAATAAGAAAGAAAAACAAAAAAGGAAACAAGAGAACAAAGATATAAGAAGGGAAAAGACAATGAAGGGGAATTAGGGAAGGAGGCAGGCTAGAGGGTGGAGATGCAGTTGACAGAAGAGGCTTTCAGCCTTTCCCCTGCGCTTCCAAGGAAATGTTCCACATTGCTTAGAAAATCATTTTCCCCCTTTTATGAGATGTGGGATGTGTAAACACTTAGACTTGGTCTTTGTTGCAAGCTTGGGATTGTTTTGACCCTAGAAGCAGAAACATTGCTTTTTCTGAGACATTCCTTCAACTTGGAGATGAGTTTGGAGGGGAAAAAATAATGCATAAATGATGATGCCAGTCATGTAACATCTAAAAATGAAAATAAATGACTGTTCTTTAGATGCCCTATAGCGGTTGTTGTTGTTAGGAGTTGTGGAGTCAGCTCAACTCATAGTGACCCACTGTGGAATAAACATAACCTGACTGTTGTGGTCACTGTGTCCCGCCAACTTGTTGAGGGCTTTCCTCTTTTTCACTCTCTACTCTTCAAGGGAGCTCTGGTGGCCTAGTGGTAAGAAGCTGCACTGAAGTCTCAATGACACGAGGTTCAAATCCACCAGCTGCTCTGTGGGAGAAGGATGGGCAGTCTTCTCCCATGCATGTGATTTACTGCCTCTGAAAATTGCTTCCGGGTCAGCTTATGACCCTGCACACAGCAAGAACTTATGACCATGGCACACAACAAGAACTACTTTTCAAAACGTATGTTAATTCAGGGACTGGCCGCTCTTGATAACAGGCTTGAAGTATCTTAGTCAGAGTCTCACCTTTCCAGATAGAATTGGAAACTTAGGGAAGTACATTCTGAAGTAGCTTTCCAAAGTAGAATTACAGCTCACCTGTTTGTCTCCTCTTCCCATAGCCCTGAAGGAAAAGGGGAATGCCGCATTTGTGAAAGGTGATTATGAAACCGCTGTCTCGTACTACAGTGAGGGTTTGAAGAAGCTGAAGGACATGAAGGTGCTGTATACCAACAGAGCCCAGGTCAGTGAACCAAGAATGCACCAGTGCATTTTTCCAAGGGGACAGGAAGACTAAGCTGGTGAAAACAGAGACAGACAGTAGCTCATGTGGGTGGTGCACAGATAAACATTTGACAACCAGCTCTTATTTGGGGCATGGAAGATGCTGGTTAGTAAATTGTTATTATTGTTAGTTGCTCTTGAGTTAGCTTCTACTCGTAATGACTCTGTGTCCAACATAACAAAGTCCTGTACCATCTTTAGGGTCACTGTTTTGGCCACTCGGGTTTTTTAATACCTCATAGCCTATGGCAGTCATCTTCCAACACCCTGTCAGACAATACTTTTTACGTGATCTGTGTGGTTTTTCACTGGCTAATTTTCAGAAATATACTTTTTTTGTTGTTGTTATGTGCTGTCGAGTCTCTTGCGACCCACAGTGACCTTGTGTATAATAGCTGTGCAGCCTGCCCTGCCCTGAGCCAGTCTCACTGACTCTGACATGCCTACCCTCATTGCCCTAGTTACTGTATCAATCCATCTCATCCAGGGTCATCTTCTCCTGTGCTGTCCTTCCACCTTTCTGAGCATGATGTCCTTCTCCAAGGACTGGTTCCTCCTGACCACGTTTCCAAAATATGTGAGACAGAGCTTCAAAATCCTAGCCTCCAAAAAAAAAAAAAACAAAAAAACAACCCTCCAAGGAGAAACTTGGTTTCACCCTCTCCAAGACAGACCATTTTGTTTTCTTGGTGGTCCATGGTATGTATGTTCAAGACTCTTCTCCAGCACCACAACTCAAAGGTATTGACTCTTCTGTCATCCTTAGTCATTGTCCAACTCTCTGATACATGTTCTTTTATAATATAATAGTTCTTATTACACCAATACATCTTGATTAAGATTCTCTGTTAGGCTACACTGGCTAACTGAAGGGTCAGCTCTGAAATCACCAGGTGATTTTATACTCTATCACAGGTGGGCCTAGTCTCCTGGAACACCAAATAAAACCACCACTCATATGTTTATTATTTGCTACTGAACTGCAACCTACTTCCCCCCCCTTGTGCTTTATTTGTAGCAGGTGTTGAGTAGTGCTGGCTTAGTGACATGCAATTGGAAGCCAAGGTTGATGTTCCTAAATGATATTAAAAAGCCACTTGTGGCCTTCTCTTGGAAAAGCTGTTAGGTTTATGTGCATGGCAGCTTTTCTGTGCTCCTCAGGCTGGACAATTGGCAGATTCATGAGCTGCTGTTACGTCGTCTGGTGGTCAGGATATGTTAGCAGGAGTGGTGTGAGACCAACTGGCTGCCAGGTCATGATTAGGAGAGGCGAAGAGGCAGCCGAACCCTCATCAGCTCTAATTTCTGTAACTCGAGATTAAGAGTATCTCCCTGTCGTGTGCAAGGAAGAAACTTGAAAGCAAGAAATAGGACTTTGGGAGAGAGCAGGTTGTCTGGAGACTGACAGTGATTTAATGGCAAATAATCCAAACACAGGATAACCATGTTAGTTTAACAGATTGAATATATCAGACCAGAACTGAGGTGTCATTTATCTCACTCCCTTTGTGGGAGGAAAAATTGTTAATACGAAGCAAACTGGTAAATATGCTGAACAGAGGTTGATTTAGTTTCTATTTATCACCATAACAGGATTATCAACTTTTGGAGAGGAAAAAAAATTCAACCCACCCCCATCTTGGTTTTATAATTGATGTGCAATATAATTGACATGCAGTAACTCCTTGCTCCATTACACAGCACCAAAACAACAGGCTAAAACTTTCCAACAATCTTACCAACAAGGATTAGGCGACATTCTGTTCTTTTAGATATGACGTTGTTCTGAGTCAGAGCTGATTTGATGTTAGATAACAACAAGACTTATGGCTGAGTGATGAGGAGTGCACTGCCAAATCAAAGGTAAGTGGTTCGAAACTACGAGCTTCTCTGTGTCAGAAAGATGAGCAGTCTCCTCCCGTGCTGTTTACAGCTTCTGGACGGTCAGCTGTGAGACGATTCCTACTCAGTGGCCCACAGCAACAACAAGCAGTTAACATAAAACTGGAGACGCGTGAATCTACTTAAAGGAATTAATTTTCTGACTATCTTTAGAATCACTTAAGCACAAACAATTAATATACTAATTGAGTTTATTTTCATTTGTCATAAATGTTGGTCTCCAAATCATCTGTCTATTGATACAGAGGTGCCGCTTAATGCAGTCCAGCTTGTTAATCTCAAGTTCTTTAAAGCAGGGTAATAGAGTTGCTTTATAATGGTGTGCCATTCTGACTCACATCTAACTCAGACTGTATACACAGGATTCTGGTTTATTTTACATACAGTTACATTTTTACTATGCTCAGTTTTCAGTAGCACTTTTATTAGTTCTGTCTGAAAATCACATTAAGAACAAATATGGATAAATACAAGCAAATCCAAAGACTAGCTTTTGGGAAGTAACTCTTTGCCACTTTCCTAGAAGAAAAAAAAAATTATCCAGAGACAAAAATGTGCTGCCTGGTGTTATGAATGATTTGGACCATTGACTGTCTTTAAAATGCCTCCCCAGTTGCAAGCCATGCTAAAAAGCACTTAATAAAGATCCTGTGACTTGAGTGCTGCAGCTTGCTAGAGAGAAAACCTCCCTTTGATCGGTTTTTGTGTGGGGGTTTTTTTTCTCTCCTGAGGCTAATGTTATGATCAATATAGTGCTGGTGTGGTTTAAATAAATTTGGAGTTTATTTGCAATTTGGAAAAAGCCATTCTTTTTAAGATGTGGAAAATAAAATAGAATGCAGAAGATACAGGTCTTGGATCCAAGCCTTTAAGAAAGAAAAGATAAAATAGAGAGATCAAAGGCTGTGCAGAGAAATTGCTGAAGTCCATAGACTTTTCAGCATCTAGCTCAGAATGACAAAGCAAAATACTACAAGGAAATGTGCGAGGAACTAGACTCAGAAAATCAAAAGGGCCGAACTCGCTCAGCATTTCTTAAGCTCAAGGAACTGAAGAACAGATTCAAACCTAGAGTTGCTGTAATCAAGGATGCTTT
>NW_006399843.1:4706628-4747908 GCF_000299155.1 Elephantulus edwardii
TGTACACCAGGGATGTGTCCTGTCTCCATACCTTTTCAGCCTGTGTGCAGAACAGATTATCTAGGAGGATGGGCTCTATGAGGAGAAATGTAGGGTCAAGATTGGTGGAAGATCTATCAACAATCTACGTTATGCAGATGACACAACCCTGCTTGCTGAAACTGAGGAGGACCTGAAATGCTTGCTGCAGAAGGTCAAGGACTCCAGCCTTCAGTTTGGATTGAGGCTCAATGTCAAGAAGACAAAGATTCTCACCACTAGACCAATTGGGAGCATCAGGATGGATGGTGAAGAGATTGAGATTGTTCACAGCTTCAATTTGTTTGTCTCCACAGTCAGCACTCTTGGAACTAGTAGCCAGGAAATTAAAAGGCGTATTGCCATGGGAAAGTCTGCTGTTAGGGACTTCTCCAAAGTGCTGAAGAGCAATGGTGTCTCTCTGGAGACTTACTGTGCATCTGATACAGGCCATGGTCTTTGCTATCACTTGTTATGCATCAGAGTTGGATAATGACCAAGGAAGATATAAGGAGAATTGATGCCTTTGAGCTGTGGTGCTGGAGAAGAGTATTGAGAATACCATGGACTGCTAGGAAAACAAACAGATTTGTCCTGGAAAGGGTTAAACCAAGCTGCTCCTTGGAGGCAAGGATTCTGGGGCTTCGTCTGACATACTTTGGACATGTTGCAAGGAGGGACGGGTCCTTGGAGAGGGACATCATGCTTGGGAGGGTGGAGGGACAACGCAGGAGGGGAAGACCCTCTATGAGATGGATTGATTCGGTGACTGGGGTAATCGGGATGGGTGTATCAGAGACAGTGCGATTGGCACAGAACAGAGCAGAGTTTAGGGGCTGTTGTACATAGAGTCACAAGCGACTCGACGGCACATAACAACAACAACAATATATGTATCCTAGGATACAAGGGAGCTTTGGTGGCCTAGTGGTAAGATGCTGAGCTGCAATCCCAAAGGCAGGCAGTTTGAGGTCACCAGTTACTCTTGTGGGAGAAGGATCAGCTAGCTATTTCCTCCTGTGCTAATAAGTGCCTCTGAAAAACCTTCCGGAGGGTCAGCTTTGATCGGTACTGACTCTGTGGTACACAATAACAACAACGTGTATATCCTTAAAATAGTGTTTTGGAATAATGATTACAGTTGTCTATAGCGTGTGATGTTTAAGTGAAACCCCAGCTCCTGAAGGACAGGATAGGTGTCTCATAGAACAGACCCTTCAAAGAGTGTTCATCTTCAATGAGCACAGAGCCTCAGCTAATGAAAGTACCACATTGCAGCTCCCTTTCCATCCAAGCAAAGAACTGCACTGCAGAAAGTCTTTAGCTGGCTAGTTTTGATCATTGATGGCTTAGATTCCCTCTGAGCTGTAACCTTGACCCCATAATTGGCTTGTCCATGTGCATATCTCATCAGCTTTATTGTTATGAATGTCACTGTGTCTTGCCAGGTACGCTTTTGATCCTGGGCAGGAAAGGATGTATTTTTGCCTCTTTTATTGGTGGCTAACAAGATTCTTCTGGTGCTTGAGTAGCGATTTCCAAAATTAAGGAACTTACCCTAGTGCAACTTGTTAGAGCTTGATTAAGCATCTGTTGTGTTCACACATTAATACCGAGGTTGTTGTAGCCATTGTGTTTGCTTTACCCAACTTCTATTTGTTTATATGCTCCTTGGTCTTTGAATCTGTAAGTGAACATCATTTTTTAATCAGAATAGTGTGAGCTGAGCACAGAATTTTGAAACAAATTTTGACTTTAATACTTTCCCCAGTTCCTGGGGGGTCCCCAAAGGATGCCCACGCCCTTTGGTAGCCAGGTTTCGAGGTGATGGTCCCACTCTTCAATATCAACCTCGTTTTTGGATCTCCTCCTTCCTGGGGCTCTCATTAGATGGAACTTAGTCATTTCTTTATTAACGGCTTTGTAGATAGACTTCACATAAAGTACAGTTCATCCATTTACAGGGTACAATTTAGTGGGTTTTAGTCTATTCACAGGGCTGTGCAACCGTCACCACAATTGGTTTTAGAATATTTCCATCATCTTCATGTAATACCCATACTCACCACCACCGGTCCTCTCTGCTTCCAACTTCCCAAACCTGGACAACCACTAATCTACTTTCTGTTTCTACAGAATTGCCTGTTCTGAGCATTATATATCTATCTCCTGTCATACAAGGTGCACTCTTTTGTGATCAACTTCTTTCACTTGGCATAATGTTTCCAAAGTTTATTGTCTGTGTCATGGTATGTGTCAGTACTTCATGTCCTTTTATTGCCACATAATCCTGTTTTGTGAATAAACAGCATTCAGATTATGTTTATCCACTTGTCAGTTGATGAGCCTTGGTGGTGTTCCTGGTATTTTCTGTCATGGTTCATACCACCATAAGCATGTGTGCTATGCTTTTGTGTAGACATCAATTTCCTCTTCTCTTGAGTGGACAGCCAGGAGTCGAGTGCACCAGATGTTAGCTCCCCGTGTAACCTTGTGAAGAACTTCCAGGCTTTTTTTCCTGAGGCAGCTACACCATTGTATGTTTCCACTGGCCGTTTTCACCCTTTTCCCACATCCTTGCCACCATTTGGTATCATCTGCCTTTTTGTTCCTCTTTGTCATTTGGGGTTTTTTAAAAAAACTGTTGCACCCAGCGTTCTCTGGTCACTGGTTCATCCTTTGAAGCTGTGGTCGAGGTTGTGTGTATCCCTCCGGATCCTTTCTACCTTGCTCCGTACCCCTTGGGGCTGATCTCTGTAGGCTGGCTCCATTGATTTCTCTGCCTTCTGCCTTCCATTTAGGTTCAGTGACTGAAATCAAAAGGAAGGAGGAAAGTGAGTTTAGAACATTTCTTCTCCCAACTTCTACTCTCCCAGAGGCCTGAGTTCCTGTCAGGCAGCTCTTTGGTTGAGCCACCCTCTCTACTCTTTACAAGTTTCTCCCTCCTTCTGCCTCTCCAGTTCCAGCAGTGGGAACAGCTGTCCATTGTTGTTGGCCCTGGGGTCTACAATATCCCTTCTAGTTTTCCCTTAATCTGGTCCTCTCTGTTTAAACAGTCCCTTTAATAAATTCTTCCCCGTGTTCCACGTTTGTCCTGTTGATACAGTGGGGGACCAGTTACTCCTCATCATCATGCCACCATTTAGCCGCTTGTTATGTGTTGTCTAAAGACTGATGCAGAGTATAAATACCAGCTACTTATGTTTTCACAGGCTTACATAAAACTTGGGAACTACCAAAAAGCACTGGTGGATTGTGACTGGGCTTTAAAGGTAAGAAATACTGCTTTTTCCATATCACAATGTTGTGCTCACTCAGGCCAGGTGTTTTAAGACAGTCTTGTCATGAATACAAGTCAACTGCCAGCATACAACAGTCAGTAGGTACAGACTTGGCCATCAGAGCCTTGATTCTTTCATCTGTGCCATGGACTAGAATAGAATTGCTATGAGGAGTGTGATAATGTACATAGTCAGGAGGGACAGAAACTTGGAGAAAGACAGCATGCTCAGAAGGGTAGACGGAGAGCACAGGAGAGGAAGACCCCCCAATGAAATGGATTGATACAGTAAGTAGGGCAATGAGGGTAAGTGTGTTTGAGTCAGTGAGACTGGCTTAGGACAGGGCAGGCTTCAAAGTTGCTGTACATAGGGTCACTATGAGTCGCCCACGACTCGACAGCACATAACAATACCACCACAGAGTAAGACCTCCATAGTACTTGGTGCTATGTGCTGTCGAGTCAACTGCAATGCACAGCAAGCCTCTGAACGGTAGACCTGAACCCTGCCCCATCCTGTGCCACCCTCACCGTCTCTGGTTAGACTCCCAGCCAATTGTTACAATCACTGTGTCAGGTCATCTTGTTGAAGATCTTCCTCTTCCGCTGACCACCTTTTCCAGCTTGATGTCTTCTTCCGGGAACTGTCCCCTCTTGACAATGTGCTTAAACTACGTGAGACAAAGTTTCACCATCCCTGCCTCTCAGGAGCACCTTGTTGTACTTCCTGCAAAACAGGCTTGTGTATCTGTGGGCTACTCAACACTCCTTCCCAACACCACAATTCAAAGGCATTGGTTTTTCTTTTGTCATCCTTATTCATTGTTCAACTTCTAGATAGATAGAAAGCAACTGAAAAGACTGTGGCGTGGATCAGCCAGACCTCAGTCTTTAAGTTGACATTGCTCTTTAGTACTTTGCAGAGGTCCTTGATGGCAGATTTCCCCAAGGCAACACGTCTTCTCATTTTGTAAGTGCTACTCCCATAGATGTTGATTGTGGAGAATCCATGAAGCTACTGTCCTTATTGGTTTCTCAAGATTGTCTGTCTAAAAGGCTTATGGGGTGGGAGGGTGAGCCACTTTTATCCATGTGAGGGTGGGACTGCCCCTTCCTTCTTCTGGAACCTGCCACGGAGCAGATTTCTGCAGCGTTATCATACTTCCTCATCATTGTGTGCTTTCCCTCTCCAGCCCAAATGAACTGGGAATAATAGCATCCCTGTTAGTACAGAAATAATCCGAGAAAGAATTCCTGCCGTTTAGCCTGGAGAGCAGTCAGCCTCAGGCAGTTAGCACAATCCTGTGTACATGGTGTTTCCTCCAAAATCTGCCAAAAAACATAATCAAAGGAGAGCAGAAGTGAAAATTGTTGGTGGAAATAAAACAGGACTTTTAAAGGAGAAACAGCATGATCACTTTGGGGGACATTATTTCAGATGGCTGAATATTTATATAACCCTTAATCCAAAACAAACTCCTTGCTATTGATTCAGTTCTGACTCACGGCAACCCTGGAGGACTGGTGAAGAACCGCATAGCATTTCCTGAGCTCGAATCTTTATGGAGGGAGACTGCTACATCTTTCTGCAACCTTTCTGTAACCAATCAAAGTCTCTTTAGTCCACATCCCCTTAGAGGGCCCTAGCACATGCGTTAATGAAATAACGGAAACCCATGATTCTCAGACACAGGAGCAGAAAGTATGGCATTCTTTCCAAGACCTCCTGGAAAATTTTGCAGTACACTCCTTAAAAATCTGTGTTTGTTTTCAAAGAAAAAGATTGTTTTTAAATAACATACAGTCAAGTAAAACTGAGGTGCCAGGAGAAAGTGCCAAGTTTATGCTGTGATTTACACAGTGAACACGGCCCCAAACCAGAGCCTTCATAGGAGCATTGTGGTCACATACCCACATGTTTATTCTGTACTGCGAGGTTATGTGGGGAAACAGGATGGATTAAAAACTCAGCTTTGTTGGGAAACCAAAACCAAGAGCCCAAACCAGTGGCCATCAAGTCATTTCTGATTAATGGTGGCCCTCGATGTTTGTGCTTCAGTTGTAACTTTTTTCCTATTTCCATAGGATTTTCAGTGCTTATAACTTTTCAGAAACAAATTACTAGGCCCTTCCAAGGAACCTCTACATGGACTAAAGCCACCAACCTTTTGCTTAGAAGATTGCATCATTCAGGCAACCTGTTCCTTCATTACTAAGGGTACCAGTGCTGTTTGTTGTCAGTAAGTCATCCCTTAACTCATAATGAGTCTGCACACAACAGAACAGAACTCCGCTGGCCCAGTACTATCCTTCATGGCGGGTTATGGAGTGGACTCTTCGGGTGTACAGGGTATTCATGGATTGGATTTCAGAAAGACATCTCCAGACCTTTATCCCTAGTCTATCTTTGGCCAGAAGCTCTGCTGAAACCTATTTGAGCATCATAGCAGCACATAAGCCTCTTGGATGGACAAAGTAGTGGGTAAGCTTCAGTGGTGTTGGCTGAGAATTGAACATGATCTCATGCATGGAAAATAATAAATAATAAATCTCCGACTGAGTCACTGATGCTGTTGTTATTAGATGCTGTCGAGCTGGTCTCTTCTCATAGTGACTGTGTAAACAACAGAACAAACCCTGCCTGTGTTCCCATAGTCTCTGCTGTACCTGAGGCCATTGTACTGTCCCCATGTCTATCCATCTCCTTGAGAGTCTTCTTTTTGCTGACTCTCTGCCTTTCCAAGCATGATATCCTTTTCCAGGGACTGGCCCCTCCTGGTAACATGTCCAAAGTATGGGAGGCCTTTTGAATCTGACATCTACAGTTGTCCATTTCCTTTATCTCTTAGAAGAGCTGATGAGTAGCAAATCTTACCCCAGTGGAATGGTCTTTAAGTTGTAAGAGCTGCCCAAAGCTACAACACTGGGTTTTAACAGCTCCAGGACACATCCACTGACCTGTTTCTTCACCTTCTTTGATTGTGTTTTCTTTTCCTACCATCATTTCATATGAGAGAAAAGAGGCAAAGAGGTTTTTTCCTTTTGTTATTCCAACAATAACAGCAAAAACGACTATTCACTGCATGCTGACCGTAAACAAAGACCTTTGAGTCTCATGACAATCCTGTTCTCTTCCATTTTGTTGAGCACCATATTATTATTATTGCTATTGTTGTTAGGTGCCATTGAGTCAAGTATGACTCATACTGTCTCCACCCCCCTCCCGTGAACAGCCAACCTGACACTAACACCCATTGCTGAAGTCACTGTGTCACTCCATCTTCCAACTACAAACCAGTGTACCTCGCTCCTCTCCATGGTGTCTCCCACCAAACTCTCGACTCCAGGATCTGCTCTCGGGGCCTCCCAGAGTATCTTTTCTGATCAGGAAAGGGCCGGTGAGGAAGTTACACCATCTTATTGATCCAGGATAATGCACAGACCTGCTCTCAGATGTTAATTGATGCACATTGTTATTTGCAGCAAAACTGAGGAGGCAAATCAGGCCCAACAGAGCTGACAGTAAAAAACACTGACAGGCAGCAGCCTGTCTTGTTAAATGCCCAGCGAGGTTCCCAGTTGAAGTGGTTTAGGTAAACACTTGGAAGGATGGGAACAAAAAGTGCACAAAGAGTTCTAAACACTAATAATTATTATCCCTACATGGACATTGTGAATGAAAAACTTCACTCTCTTGAAAGTGCTGTATCAATGAGGAATGCCACTGACCCTCTTATAATAGTATTACTATATTTTTACTCAAATAACATATGATTTCTCTGCTTGCTAATTTTTCCCCTACCCCCACCTTGGCATACCAGGCCACTTTTATTTATTTTTTTAAAAAGCAACATGTTTAAAAAATGGCATAGTAATGTTTATGTAATGTTAAGATACCTTTGGGGGGGGTAAAAATACGGTTACAAGTTTCACCCCCTGTGTAATGTTTTTGACACTTTTGAATTTGTTGAAATGAGCTCACGTGATGCTATTTCGATGCTATTTCGAGACTGAGGTTCCTTGAGAAGCAAAGATAAAACAGCGAAGCTGGTTTCAATTAGGATCAAAATCATTCCTTTCTGGGACAATGAAAGATAGCTTCCTCTAAAGGCAGGATTCCTTTTAAGGGGCCCTGAGGTTTGCCTTGAGGAAACTCTGGTGGGGACTGGCACACTCTTAAAGGGGAAAGGGCTTGCTAGTGAGAGAATCCATCTGTCGCTCTTAGTGTCTCTGCCTGAGGAAGACGTGGGCACAGGGACGGGAGCACAGGGGCCACGGGGCAGTGCACTGATGAGGGGGATGGGCAGGTGTGTCCCTGCCTCTTGTAGCCCCAGTGCTCCTCAGCTAGAGCATGGACCATGATGTACCATGAGTGAGTTTTCATTCCTTTCCTGCTTCCTTAATCTCATCCTTTAGAAAATTACCAGGCTTCATTCCTTGGCCTCTTGCCTTCTCTCTACATTTCTCCTTCAAAGCTCTCATCTCCTATCATGGAGACTTACCATTTAAATCCAAGTATATAGACCCCCAGACTTGGCTCCAGACTCTCCCTTAGCTCCAGCCTTCAGAGTAGCTGATGCAGTGTCAGTCTTTCTTTGCCCTGTAGCCCTAGGGCTTGGGCCTTCCTTTCCCTGTGTTACCAGCGACTTTAGAGGCTAACCCCTTATTCCAAGTGACTGTCTTGGTCCCCCAGCTATCTCCCTGCCTCCCTCTCTTCTGGTCAGCTCTCAACCACCCAGCTGCCTCCAGACTGCTGTTCCGACTGGTCTCCTAGTCCACTTTGGGCTGACTTTCTGAGCCTCTCTGTGGAGTCACTGCCTAGCTCACTGTCTTTTTACCTCCACTCCTTTCTTCCTTCTATCCTCTCCCTCCCTGTCACTCAAAAGCACATGCAGGCCCCTCCTCTCTTTTAGACAGTCTCTTCAAAGTCAATCTCCTTCTACTGATCTCCTCTAACATACTCCTGATTGTAGAGGCAAAAGGCTAAATTTCAAATCCCAATACAGTTCTACTTACAAGATATGGCATCTTGAACTCCTTCAACTCCTAGTTTCCATAAATGGGGTTAAAGGAGGCAAAGATGGTAAAACTCTTATATATACTTTGGGCCTGTTGTCTAGAGGGCCCAGTCTTTGGAAAAAGACATCATGTTGGGAAAGGGAGAGGGCTGGCTAAAGAGAGGAAGACCTTCATGAGATGGATTGACACAGTGACTCCAAGAGTGGGCTTGAGTGTGGAGATTGTGAAGATGGCACAGGAGAGGTCAAGGCTCAGGTCTATTGCTCATAGGGTTTCTGTGAATCCCGGTGAACTTGGTAGCACCCCACAATAACAGCTGCACAGAATTGTTTTGAGGCCTAATACTTCACAGGCGATCATTCACACAAGCCATCAAATTTGGTGCATTTTTAAAGACTCTAATGATAAGGACTCAATGTGTATGAACTAATATTATTATTGTATTAACTTAGCAGTGAGTTAGAAAATTATATATATATGAAGAGTACAGAACTAAATCTTCTCTAAATATAAAAATTATATTTTTTTAGAAATATATTGACTTCCTCCTTGTCATTTATATTTTCTTTGAATTTTTTCTTTGTCCTTGAAATGGATTGCTGTTGTTACTGTAGCAACAATAGCTGAGATTATACCTCCGATACTGTGCAATTTTGCATACAAGACAACCCGAGAGAGCAGTACTGTTATTATCTTCCCGTTCCAGATCAGGAGAATGAGCATCAGAGAACAGGTGGCCCACATCCTGCCCACATCGTGAGAATGACAAGCCAGGGACTGATCCGGGGCTTTTGTGACTCCTGAGATTGCACTCCTAATCCCTGAAGTTCATCCAGCCTGGCCACAATGCCCCACACATAGAAGAAGTTTATCAATAATTAATTATCTGCATGATCTTAACTCCAGTTTGTGTCTCTGTATCAACTTATACTCTCTGCAATTAACAATAATTAGCAGCAAGCTGATGTGAGGCCACTCAAGCAAATAGTACCCCTTCAGCCATATTTTTCATCCTGCCTTTGAGGGGAACATCACTCTAGGTTTTAAGTTCCCAGTATACATAATGTTATTTCTTTTGGGAGAGGAACTTCCCCAGCATATTGTGGTAGCCTCAGCTGTTCATCCACTGTAGTGTTTCTTTTCTTTCAATAAGCCATTGGTTCCCAAACACACATGCACGCTTCTTGAAAACTTAAAATATTAATGGGTAGGTGCTACCCCAGAGCAAAATTTAATTGATGTGGCGTGTAGCCTGACCATTTAGGTCAATCCCAGGTGATTGTTCTGTTCAGCCAAGGTGAAGAGTCCTGTAAAGGAAGAATCTCTGGTCTGCTTCCTGCCTGTGTCCCATCGAGTGAAAACTGGTGAATAGAAGTAATGAACTTGATAGAGAGCTGTGTGAGCAGCCAGGCTCCTTGTAGACGACAATCAGTATGGCCGCAGAGGCACAGAAAGTTTTCATTGTCCACTTGGCAGCTGTCCTCAGCACCAAAGTTCAGATGTAACTCTGTTAGCGCAACAGTTAGAAAAGTGACTAATGACTTCAAATCTTCTGAAATGTCTGATCAATCATTCTCTTTTATGCAGTGTGATGAAAAATGTACAAAAGCCTATTTCCATATGGGAAAAGCCCACCTGGCTTTGAAGAACTACAGTGCGGTAAGTTCTTAGAGGACTCTAAGCGGCATGTTAAATCACAGCTTGGCTCTCCCGAAGGTCCCCGGGGAGAACCAGGTTCCACCGTGTTGATTAGATGGTAATCCACCCTTTATTATTTTCCAAGGTCAGCTTAAAGTCTTGAGGTTGTAGAGCATGTTGAATGTCCTCTAGTGCAGTCCCACTCACTGTGAGAATCCCTTCCACAACATTCTCTCCCAGTATTTATACAGCCTGGAGGAGTATCTCTGGAGAGAGAAGCCACACACAGTAAGATGAAAACAAAGCGCCTTTGTAATCTCAACACCCGCAAGTAACTCCCCTACAATACAAAGGTATTGAACACTTTTAATGGAAGCTTTATTGAGGTATAGTTTATATATCATACAAGAAGCCTATTGAAGGTGGTTTTAAGTATATCCACAAAATTATGCAGCCATCACTATAATCAACTGTAGAACATTTTCATCACTTACTTCTAAATCCTATACCCATTAGAAATCACTCACCATTTCTCGCTCTTACCCTAACCCATTGACTAACCCAAATCCATGACTCATGGAGAGTCTTTGGGACAGAGTAGAATTGCTTTATAGGGTTTGCAAGGCTGTAAATCCTTAATGAAAGCTGACTGACACAGCTTTCTTCCTCAGAGCAGTTGGTGAGTAGTTTATTAACACAGGAGTGCTAAATCACTGTGCCACAAGGGTTACTCAAACTGTGAAAACCCTCTGCCCCCCAAAAAAGAAAAGTTGGGGGGTCCTGGTGGCCTAGTGGGAAAGCAGTTACACTACCAAGCCAAAGGGAAGTGTTTTGGATCCACCAGCTGCTTGACAGAAAAAAGATGGGCAGTCTCCTCCCATGTGATTTACAGCCTCTTAAAACCCACTGGAGAGTCAGCCAAGAACTGTAGACAATATCTTTGCCTACTCTGGACATTTTATATGAACCGAATCATACAATTAATGGCTTTTTGTTACTGGCCTCTTTAGTTATTTGTTACCGGGGTTTGGATTTTTTTTTTTTTTTTACTTTTTGTGATTTGCTTGAAATCTTAACAAAGCAAATTCATTTTGCATTCAGTATTCATACACTTAATGCTTCATGACCGTGATTACACTCCCCACATCTTACTGTCACTCTTCCCACTCCCTCCCTGTGTTTCCATTTTCACCCATCCTTCTGTCCGGCCCCTTCCTGCCTTCGGGACTTTGTCCCTGGGCAGATGCTGCCTTTTGATTTTCTTCACTCTTCTTTGCTCCAGATGGGGAGAGGTCAATAGTTGCAGCTGAGATAGATACTTGAAAACTTTTAAGACCTATGACTGGTTAGCATAATGTTTTAAAGATTCATCCGTGTTGGAGCATAAATCAGAGTATTATTGCTCATTATTACTGAATGATATTATACTGCGTGGATATATGACATTTTGTTCATAGTTGATGGGCATTTTGGTTATTTCTACTTTTTGGCTATTATGAATAATACTGCAGTGAAATTTCATGCATCAAGTTCTGTGTGCACATATCTCTCAGTCAGCTTGAAGAAGACTAAGGTTTGGGGTCATGGAGGAACCCTGTGCTTAGTTTTTGAGAAATTGTTGGGCGATCTTACTGTTTTCCAAAGTGGCTGCAGCATTTTACATTCTTATCAGCAGTGTGTGAGGATTCTAATGTCTCCATATGCTCCCCAACACTCCCTCTTCCCTTGTCTTTCTAGACATCCATCTTATGATGGTTTTGATTTGCATTTCCCTCATGGCTAAAGCCTTTTTTTCTTTAGCATTTCTTCCCTTTGTTTTGGCTTTTTAACACTGTAGTGCAATTATCAGAGTCTCTTCTAACATCCATTCATTGATTTTTGCGTTTTTTTATTTCTTCTTTGTGTTCTGAAAGCCCTTTTAGGGAACTCCAGCAGCCTAGAGGCAAGAAGCTGCACTAGAAGCTACAATCTCAAGGATGGGCGATTTCCTCCTGTTTGATTAACTGCCTCTGAAAACCTGCTCTAGGGTCAGCTACGAGTCAGTTGTGACCCTATGGTACACAACAACAATAATTTCTGACATTCATTTATCCATTTCTTGGTCTTCCTAAAGACCTTTTGCTCTCTTCATGGATAATATCCTTAAAGGCATTGCACAACTCATCTGATCTTCAATCACTTCGATCACTGCCTCAAACCTGTTCTTAAGATGATTTTTAAATTCAGGTGGGATAGCTCAAGGTCATATTTTGGTTTTTTGGACTTGTTTTAATTTTCTTCAGCCTCAGTTTGAAGTTGGATGGTCTGTTCCATAGTCAGCACCTGGGCTGGCTTTGACTGCTCATACTAAATTTCTCCAAAAATACCTTTCACAGATGTAGTCACTCTGATTCCTGTGCAGTACATCAGATGAGGTTACTGTTTGTGATTTTTCAAATGACATTTGCAATTAATAAATCATTTAATGTACAAAATTTGATCATTCAATTTCCAGCCTTGTTTCTGATTACCAGTCCTGTTCATTGTTTCCAACTTTTGCATTCCAGTCACCAGTTATCATTAATGCATCTTGATTGCATGTTTGGTCAATTTTAGACTGAAAAATTTGTTAAAAATCCTCAATTTCCTCCTTGTTAGCTTTTGCTGTGAGTGAGTATATTTGAGTAACAGAAGATTTTAACCTTTAGAAGTTTAAGAAGACAAAGGCAGATTGAGAAGACAAAGTATTATAATGGAATGTGCAGAGAACTAGAATTGGAGAATAAAAAAGGAAGAACTTTCTCAGCATTTCTTAAGCTGAAAGAACTGAAAAACAAATCCAAGCTTTGAGCTGCAATACTGAGAGATGCTATGGGCAAAATCTTGAGTGATCCAGGAGACATAAAAAAAAGATGGAAAGAACACACAGAGTCACAGTACCCTAAGAATTGCTAACACAGAAGTATTTCAGGAAGTACCATATGATCAAGAGTCGAAGATAATAAAAAAGTTCAAGCTTCAGTAAAAGCATTGGCTAAAAATAAGGCCTCCGGAATCAATGGGATTTCTTTTTTTTAAAATAATTTTAATGAGCATTTACAGAGATTTTGGATTTCCATTCATTCATTGCTGCACTCCTCTCCCCGCCCAGCCCCCCCCCCCCCCAGTTAGTTCGCTCTTCTCTTTCAAAAGCAAAAGAAACACTCCCTCTCTCCTCCCTGGGTCACAATCCCCCCACACCCCTCCCGCCGCCCCAAGTACACTCCACTATGCAACCTTAACTGTGGACTCTTATGATAATGCCACTTTCAATGTTACAATTAACAGATGCAGCAGCCCTAGATGTGCTCACCAAACTATGCTAGAAAATTTGGAGGACTACTTCCTGGCCAGAAAGAGATCAATATTTATTCCTGAGAAAAGTGATCCAACAGAAAGTGACAATTATTGAACAATATTATTAATATCACATGTAATCTAAATACTCAAGAGCAACAGTGTCTCTTAGGAGACTAAGGTCCGCCTGATACAGGCCATGGTTTTTGCAATCACTTACTTGTTATGCATCAGAGAGTTGGACAATGACTAGGGAGGACAGAAGGAGAATTGACGCCTTTGAGCTGTGGTGCTGGAGAAGAGTATTGAATGTACCATGGACTGCCAAGAAAACAAACAGATTCATCATAGAGAGGATTAAACCAGGCTGCTCCTTGGAGGCAAGGATTCTGGGGCTTCGTCTGACATACTTTGGACATGTTGTAAGGAGAGACAGGTCTTTAGAGAGGGACATCACGCTGGGTAGAGTAGAGGGACAGCCCAGGGGGGGAAGACCCTCTATGGGTGGATTGATTCAGTGACTGGGGTACTCAGGATGGGTTTGTCAGGGGCAATGAGATTGGCACAGGATAGAGCACGGTTTAGGGCTGTTGTACATAGGGTCGCTGTGAGTCGCAAACGACTCGACGGCACATAACAACAAACAACAACAATCTAAATACTGCTGAAGATCATTAAAAAATGGCTAGAACAAGGGAGCTCTGCTGGCCTAGTGGCAAGAAGCTGCAGTATAATCCCAGGTGCACTGTTCGAATCCACCAGATGCTCTGCTGGAGAAGGAGGGACAATTTCCTCCTGTACCAGTCAGATTAAATTTGATGGTACATGTTGTTGTAGTTAAGTGCTGTCAAGTCATAGGCGACTCATAGCGACCCTATGAACGAAAGTCCTCAACTCTTGCATGACTTTCATCCTTGCTTCAGGTTCATAGGGTTTCTGATACATACACACAAAATAATAAATTTTTTTTTAAAAAAATGGCTAGAACAAGTCCATAGATAGGGAACGTCTAGTTGTTCAAACGGGATTTAGGCCATGGCACCAGAAGTATCATTGCTGATGTCAGATGGATCCTGGCTGAAAGGATCATATACTAGAAGAATGTCTTCTTGTGTTTATTAACTATGCAAATTCATTAGACTGTATGGATTATAACAAATGATGGCTAACATCAAGAAGAATGGCGACCCCAGAACACTCAACTGTGCTCATGTAAAACCTATACCTAGACTAAGAAGCTGTTGTCTGAACAGAGCAAGGGAAACACTACATTGTTTAAAGTGAAGAAAAGTGTGGGTCATGGTTGTATCCTTTTTCCATACCTGTTCAGTCTGTATGCTGAGCAAATACTCTGAGAAGCTAGGGACTCTATGAAGAAGAATGTAGTGTCAAGATAGAAGGAAGGCTCATCAACATCCTGCATTATTTAGAAGACACAGCCTTACTTGCTGAGACTGAAGAGGACTTGATTCAGAAGATCAAAGAATATAGCCCACAATATGGATTATTCTCAACCTCAAGAAAATGGAAATTTTTACCACTAGATCATAGGCAATATCAAAATAGATGGAAAAAAGATTGGAATTGTCAATGTTTTCTTATTACTTGGATCCACAGTCAACATCCTTGATACCAGAAGTCAGGAGATCAGGAGTCATACTGCATTGGTAAAATCTGTACTCAGGGACTTCTTCAAATTACTGAGGTACAATTATATCACTTTGAAAACTAAGGTATACCTGATTCAGGTCCCGGTTTTCAGTCATTGCTATGCATCTGAAAACCAGACAATGAATAAGGTTGACAGAAAGAGAATTGAGTGTGTATGGATTTATATTCGATAGAGAAACAACTAGACACTAGAATTGAGTGAGCAGGTCTTGATTTGCATCTCTCTGATAGCTTGGGATTTTGAACATTTCTTCATATGTTTGTTGACCATCTGAATTTCTTTGATGAAGTTCATTCATGTCTTTTGCCCATTTTGTGATTGAGTCATTTGCCTTTCTGTTGTTGAGGCGCTGGAGTATTCTGTAAATTTTAGATCTGAATCCTTTATCAGATCATTACCAAATATTTTTCCCAGTCTGTGAGCTTCCGTTGGTTTTTGGTGGGTTTTTTTTCTGTTTTCGGTGGGAGGAGGGGTGCAGGAATTCATCTGGTCCAGGGCTTTTTTGTTGTTGTTGGAAGTTTTTTTATGACCGGGAACTATCTGGTGTATTGACAATATATTATAAAAGAACAAGATCAGAGAACCAGTTAGAAGTATATTGTAAGGAATTATCAAAGTGAAAAGTGACTTGGATCAGGTGTAAAGGTGTGAGTGGTCAGAATTGGGAGATTTGGAGGCACGGTGGTGACGGTGTCATTATTATTAGACATCTGTCATCAAGTTGATTCTAACTCATGTGTTCAACAGGATACTTCTTGATTCTGTGCTGTCCTTAGAATTGCTGTGTTGTGTTTAAGTCCATGATTGCAACCACTGCGTGAACTCATCTAATTGAGGGTCTTGCTCTTTTTCACTGACCCTCTACTCTAAGTGTGATATCTTTCTCCCAAGACTGACCCTTACTGATGACATTCCCGAAGTACATGAGACAGTCTCACCATCCATGCTTCTTCCAAGACAGATCTGTCGGGGGTTTTTTTGCAAGTTATGGTGGTTGTTGTCGTTGTTATGTACCATCGAGTTGCTTGCGACTCATAGCGACCCTATGTACAAGAGCTCTAAATGCTGTTCTGTCCTGTGCCAACCTAGCCATCTCAAATGCACTTATTCCCACCGCTCCAGTCACAGAATCGATCCATCTCACCAAAGGTCTTCCTCTCCTTCACTTCCCCTCCACTCTGCCAAACATGATGTCCTTTTCCAAGGACCAGTCCCTCCTTGCAACATGTCCAAAATATGTCAGATGAAGCTTCAGAATCCTTGACTCCAAGGAACACTCTGGCTTCACCCTCTCCAGGACAAACCTGTTTGTTCTCCTAGCAGTCCATGGTATATTCAACACTCTTCTCCAGCACCACAGCTCAAAGGCATCAATCCTCTATCAACCCTATTCACTGTCCAACTCTCTGATGCATAGCACATAATTGCGAAGATTATAGCCCAGATCAGGCGCACCTTAGTCTCCAGCCTGACATTGTTGCTCTTCAGTACTCTTGAGAGGTCCCTCACAGCCGACTTTCCCAATACAATTCGTCTCCTGATTTCCTGGCTGCTGTTACCAAGAGCGTTGCTTGTGGAGCCAAGTAAATTAAAACTGTTAACTATCTCAATCTCCTCACCATCCATGCTGATGCTGCCAATTTGCCCAGTGGTTAGAATCTTTGTTTTCTTGACATTGAGCTTCAGTCCATATAGGAGGCTGTAGTCCTTGATCTTCTGCAGCAAGCGCCTCAGGTCCTCCTCAGTTTCAGCAAGCAGGGTTGTGTCATCTGCATAACGCAGGTTGTTGATGATTCTTTCACCAATCCTGATGCCACATTCCTCTTCGTATAGCCCAACGTCTCGGATGGTCTGTTCTGCATACAGATTGAAAAGGTATGGAGACAGAATACATCCCTGACGGACCTCCTTCTTGATTTTGAACCATGTAGTGTCTCCTTGCTCTGTTCTGATGACTGCCTCCTGGTCCAAGTATAGGTTTTGCATTAGCACAATCAAATGTTCTGGGGTGTTCAATATTATTTGCCAAGACTGCAATTGAAAAACATCCATTCTCCTTCAGCCTTCCTTATTCATTGCCCACCTTTTGTATTAATACAAAGCAATTGAAAATTGCTATGACTTGTGTCATGAACACCTTACTCCACAAAGTGATATCTTTGCTCTTTAATACTTTAAAGAGATCCTTTGCCACATATTTTCCCAATGCAATATGTCTTTTTTTTTTACTGCTGTTTCCACTGACAGTGTAGCCAGCAGGAATTGCTGATGAATTCGATTTTGGTCTGAGAAGAAATTGGATGCAAGGACATCATGTTTGATATATTACCTTCTATGAGTTGCAAGTGATTCTATGGCACATAACAACAACAACCTTACGGCATAGTTGTCTATTTAAATATAATATTTCCCTCCCTTCTTCAGTTTATTTTTTAATCCAGGTCTTCTAGACAAGCCTTGAGTCTTCTTGGAGCCAGTCTTTTTCTTAGCTTTGTTTCTTGCTGACTCATTAGACTGTCATTCTTATTGTTAGATGCTAGCTATCCAGTAAGCTCTGACTCATTACCACTGTGTGCGCAACCAAACCCTGCCCAGTCCTGCTCCATCCTGTCAGTTTCTGTTGCCCTAAAGCGCATCGGTGCAGACACTGCATCAGTCCATCTCGTTGAGGCTCTTCCTTTTCCGAGTCTCCACTTTTCCATCCGTGATGTCCTTCTTCACGGCAAGGCCCCTCCTGCTGGCGTGTCCAGCCATCCAAGCCTCTAGGAGCACTCCAGCTGCACTTCTGCCCAGTCAGATTCATTCCTTCTTCTGGTGGCCCACGCTATCTTCCACATCCTTTGCCAACCCCACCATTCAGTGACTTCAGTTCTTTTTAAGTCTTCCTCATTATTCAACTTTCTCATGCAGATGAAGCAATTGAAAAGACCATAGTTTGGATCAGGTGACACTTAGACTTTAAAATGACATCCTTAATCTAGACTATTCTTAATGCCTCTTAGGATAATACTACCCTAAATCAAGACATCTCGATAAACTGGAATTTCTTTTGCAAGAAACTTCCTCTGTTACAGACCTACTCTGCTCCTTGAGGGCCCCTCATTCCCATGTTTTCCTTATTCCAGTGGAAGGACCCTTGCTGGCTCCTTTGCACTGGGTGCTTCTAATTAGACACTCTTCCCTCTTGCATCTCTGTTGACAATGTCTCCAACCTCATTTCTTTTCCCACTTAGTCCCTGTGGACATATCTGACAGGAAGCCTCCTGTTCTCTCCAAGTGCAAATATCACATCTAAATTTTACATTTACCTTCTGATGATTCCTGTCCCAGCCAATCACAAACCACGAGAATTTAGGACTGGATATTTTTTATCACTATCCGTGTCTGAAAATTTCTGAAAATATATATATTTATTTTTTAAATAATACCTGTTGCCCCACAGAACCAGAGAAACCTAAGCAATACATCAAATGCGTGCCGACTTCTGCATGCCCACCTCCTGCTCTGGGCCCAGGGCAGATGGGGAGGAAATAATGAAGATCCTGAGCCCTGTGAGGCAGGGAGCCTTTCCTGTAATCACCTTTACCCCCCAGCACTCTTCAAGGTCTTGTTTCTCTTTTTTCCAGTCCAGAGAGTGTTATCAGAAGATCTTAGAAGTAGACCCCAAGCTGCAGACACAGGTGAAAGGTGAGACTGTTCCTGCTGACATCTTTCATGTGAATTTGATTTCTCTTTGTGCTCCGGCAGTGGGGTGCCAGCCACACGTTCTCTGCTCTTGGCTACAAAGCAGCCTCCTTCTTGCCTTCCCTGTGTAATCACACCCTCTGTGTTAACAGGCTTGCTCCGCTGTCCTCCCACTCTGATCTTTGCTGGCTTCCTCTTCTATGCCATCCTCTCCTAGGGCCATTATTTTAATGCTGCACATTTCTCAAACTCCCCATTCTCCAAAGGAGGTGGGGTGGGGAGCTGTTTCCTGCTTGGTAGGTGTTGATTTTTAGGGCTTACTTCTCTGTTTGTTTGCTTGCTTTGATAGATAGTCTAAATCAAGTAAACCTTCAGGAGAAAGCAGAACTTCAAGAGAAGGAAGCCCACAGATTGCTGAATTTGAGGAAGAACACAGCTGTGACAACCAGGAGTCTCCTGGAGACCCTTGCCAAGCCCGATCAAATCCCCTTGTTCTATGCAAAGGGGATTGAGATCCTGACCAGAATGGTGACAGAGTGTAAGCCAGAGATGTGTGTGAGCTCATGAGTGTGGAAGGCCTGAAGGAGGGGGAATTAGAGGTCGATACTTACCCAGCAAGGAAATCTCACCCTCTTATCCTTTCCTGTATGTTGATGGGAGGTCTACTGTGTGGTGAGTGCTAAGGGGATGCACAGGAAGTAGATGGAACAGGGATGGGGTGGGGGTCTTCCTGTCGGATAGCAGCAGCTCTGCTGAGCCTGCATATACTCAGAACATACATGTGACACAACACATTACACACATGCAACACATATACCACACACTCACTGCCACGATACTTAGACTACACACACATACACATTTGCATGTATACCATATCCACATTCCAGAAATACTTCTGCCATACACACAGCAGAAACTCCTACCCTTATGAACGTGTATCATATACACGCACCACACAGACATAACACACGCTCATACCATGCGTACTTATATACCCACACACCACACATCCTTCGCATAGCCCCTTATCTACTGTATACACCCCCAAAATCCCATTCTACTACTAATACCTTCCCCTAATACACAAATGTCAAACAAGGTTCAGTTTCTTCGGAAAGTTACAGGATAATGGGGAAGATTCACCCCAGTTGCATACATTTAATGACGGTTTAGTATGTGAGATAGTTTCAGAGGAAACACCAGCTCTCCTTCTACTAGTACGAGCAATGTTATTCCCTTTTACCATCTCTCGTAAACATTCAGTCCAGGGCTCACACAATTTTACTCACTCTGACAGAATGTTGTTTGTACAAATAGATGGCTTCTCCAACTTCCCTTTAGTATACAATGGAGGGTGCTCAAATACCCCTTCAGCAATTTCTCAGAGATTGTAGTTGCCTCTCCAGAGCCTGGAAATAGCTTAGAAACAAATAACATTTCAGAACAGAGGGAAATGGCGGCTATAAGTTAAGCAGCGCCCAATGTCTCTGAAGATTATACAATGCGCCAAAAGCCCATAGAGCCAAACCTCTGAACAAGATGCCCCTCTTTCTGTGACAATGAGTAGCTGTTTTGGCCAGTTTCTTTTTTTTTCAGGGCACAAAGGTGTTTGTTTCTGCCCCAGCTGTTAGTTTGGTGGCTTTAACCTGCCATATTGAGTCTGCAGTTGCCAGCTAGCTGTGCTTCAGCTGGTCACTAACCAGCCACTCAGGGGGTTGACATGGTTTCTCTGAATTTTTTTCAGGCCCAGAACAAACTTTATTCAGAACACACAATGGATTTACTATCATTGGCGACAATAAGGTCATAAAAAGGTACGGCTGTTTACCAAGGTAGGATATTTGACCGGAGCCCTAAGTAAGGAAAGGCAGTCGTTGCTTATGCAAACATTAATCAGGCAGCCAGCAACTTTACTGGATGCTTCTTTGCTTCAACCAGGAGTGGTGGTCCCAGGGAGCAAGAAGCTCATCCAGAGGCAGAAGATGAGCCTTGGCTATTGAGGAGTTTGAGATCTGCCACAGTTAACACTGGAAAAAGGGGTTATTATTAGATGCTGTCTGGTCAGCTGTCCCTCGCAGCGTTGCCGTGAACAGTAGATCTGAACCTGACCCTATCCCGGACCTCTTCACCATCTCTGATATGCTTGTCGGCATTGTCACTGTGTCAGTCCATCTTGTTAAAGGGCTTCTTCTCTTATGCTGACCCTCCTCCTTTTCCAGCATAATGTCTTTTTTCCAGGAACTGCCCCCCACCCACAACACGCCCAAAGTATGTAAGATGAAATCTCCGCATCCTTGTCTGCAAGGAGTATCCTGTTTGCATGTCTTTCAAGACAGACGTGAGGCAATAGGGGACTTGAAGGGCATCTCATGATCACTCTTGCTAGTTTCTTTTTTGTAAGATTGCTATATTTGCTTTTTGTCTTTGAGAATTTGCTGAGCTTATCAGGAAGCCTATTACAATCACACCCTTGGTTCCAGCCGTCAGAATATCAGGAGTTGTATTACATTGGGCAAATCTGCTGTCAGGGAACTCTCCAAATTTCAGAAGAGCAATGGTGTTAGTTTGAAGACTAAAGCATTCCTCATTCAGGCCATGGTCCTTTTTAGTCACTTGCTGTGCCTCTGAGAGCAAGACCATGACTAAGGATGCCTTGGAATTGTGGTGTTGGAGAAGACTAAATATCCCATGAAGTGTCAAAAGAACAGACAGCTATGTCTTGGGAAAAGTGCAGCCAGAAAACTCCTTGGAAGCAAGGATGCTGAAACTTCATCTCATATACTTTGAGCAGATTGCTAGGAGAAGCTATTCCATGGAAAGAGACATCATGCTTGGAAAGGTCAGGGAAAGCGGGGGAGACCCTCAATGAGACAGACTGACACAGCAACTACAGCAGTGGCCTGTGTCAAAGATGATGAGGATGGCAGAGAATAGGGCAGGATTCAGAGGGCCATAGGGTCGCTATGAGTCAAACTTGACGGCACACAACAAGCACCACCACCACAACAGGAAGCGAGATTAGCTGGGCCCAGAATGATCCCATTCATAATGTCATCTGAAAAAAAGAATTCTATGGTAGGAGATGGCTTGATGAATTTGTTATCTGCTTGAGCAGGAGGGCCCCAGGGACCCTAGTTGATCCACTGGCACAGGATCCAACTTACTGGGCCCAGTAATGGCCCCAGACCCGCCACGCACTCTTCCTGCAGCCTGATTTCTTGACCTGGGACTCTCAGTTCCCTGCTTAGTTATCAGGTGGTCTCGAAGGCCTGTGATGTGTGTTATCAGATGGCTTTCTTCAGCCCACTTTTGAGAAGTCAGGACAAATGAAGTGAAACTGAGTGAAATGGAGAGTCCAGCTGATTTCCGGGGTCACTGCTGCTCTCCTGCTCTCTCCTCTAGGTGCTTTTCTGCAGCAGCAAAGGATGCAGTTGAAGAGACGGTCTGTGTGTCTGTTCTCAGGCTCTGGCAAGCAGTGTGCAGTGGGAATGGTAAGCCTAGATAATCACCGTTAATCAGCCCTAATGTACTGTTAAGGAGGCGGCCATGCTGGCGGCCTGATTGGTCCCCTGAAGGCCAAGGTCTGGGCCCTGGAGCGCTGATGTCTAGACCTCCACCACCCCCAGCTCCCAAACCGTCCCTCCAACCTGAAAAAGCACATGGATCAAAAGCCAGGGCTGCGTTCCGGTTTTGTCTCCAGCGCCCTGCCAGCCACTTTCCTCTCCGACCTCAGGGCTCTGCCAGGCTGCCCAGTGAGTGACAGGCAAGGAGGTCACTCTCAGCATAATCAGTGGTCTCCTCACTTGGGCACTCTCTCGGCTCCTTGCAGACTCATGACTTTTGCTCAGGCCTCATTAATGGGGGGAGCCTGGACAGAAGTTACCCTCGCCTGTCTGTCTGAAGATACTGTCTCTTTTCGCTGACAGCAGTAAACACTTTAGCATCCTGAGATTTATGGCCATGCCAGCTGGAACTTTCTGATGCTGACTGATTAGGGTGTGATATTAGGGCAGTAAAAGCCTATGAGGGTTTTATTTACCTTGTTAGCTCAGAGTATGTAAACACACTAGCATCTTAAGGGATTCATTAAGTTTTTCCACAATCTCTTTTACTCTTCTTGTGACTCCTTTGTAAATAAAAGTTTTAAATGTCCTTTGCATCTTTAGAAAAATGTATCTTGGAGGGAGAAGGTCTGGCCTGGAAACAAGGATAAGGGCCACTGTGTCTCCTCTTTGCTGTGCCACTGTACATACCTGAGGAGACAGTTTGTGAACTGTTTGGGGGGTTTTTCCCCTACAAAGACAGTAATTTCAAAATGCTGAACAAATGTCTTTAGAAGAGGTCACCAGGCCTTCCTTCCGTGTTTTTTTTTAGTGTGAAAGTTCTACTGGGACCCATCTACATGGGTGACCCTGTGGTATTTGGAATACTGATGGAATAATTTAAGACAGTAGTTTTGTGGAGATATTAATTGTTGTGAGGTGCTGTCGAGTCAACCACAACTCGTGGTGACACTGTGAACAACAGATCTGATCATTGTCGTAACCTGTGCCCTGTTCACGAGCCCCAGCATGCTAGAGCCCATTGTGACAGTGTGTCAGCTCAGCTTGCTGAGGGATAAAGTAGAGACACTTTTGAAAGCTTCACTGTAAAATTGGCAACTTCAGCAGGGGCTTGTTTCTGGAAGGGAATTATAACCAAAGCAGCACCATCATCAAGCTGTTCCTAACCCATGTAGCACCCTGGAGGGCTCGGGAGGGTAAGGAAGGCAGGGCTTGGCGACCATCTGTCTGTTCACGGTGGATATGACACAGGGTCCTGTTTACTTTGGTTTCTGTGAACCTGGGAAGTCATTCTTTTTTCCTCTTAACATCTCTAGAATTATTGTTAAATTAGACAACAGCCTGTGATGTGAATGTTTTATCAGACATCAGTGAAATCTTGGTATGTCCATCTCAATAAGCACAAAGTTCTTTTTGAAAAGGATGTTTAAAAGTAGGAGCATGGGAATGTGTCTGTGATTTATTATTGAGTGAGAGATGGCAAGCCAATTACAGAGTACTTTGTCTAATGTTTTTAACATCACACCTGCAGAGGATGACTAACTGTTCCCCTAGGGGGTGGGCTTACCTGGAGGAAATGGAGAGAAGAGGGCTTTCATTTTCAGTTTTGTCCTATTTCTATGCTATTTGAATTTTTTTACAGTGAGCTATGTTTCCAGTGTAAGAAAAATCATATATACACACACACACTTCCCTTTCAAAACTCAGCAGTGTATTTGGCATTGTTGTAATTGTTGGTAGAGTCAGTTCCCACTCCTGGTAGCACAGGAAAAGCATTACAAAGATGGCCTAGTCCTGTACCACCTTCACAGTCATTTGTACGTTCAAGTCCACTTTGGGGGCTCTGGGTATTTTTAGGCACCTACTAGCCTAGAAGGGCATCTTGCAGCAGTATGCTGGACAGTATGTGGTTTTGATCCATAGGTCTATAGAAATAGGTCACCAGGACTTACTTCCGTGTCTCCGTAGTCTAGAAGCTCTACAGGAAACCCATCCACATGGGTGGCCTTGTGGTATTTGGAATACTGATGGCATAATTTCTGCTATCATGGCAGCCCATAAGCTACCTTGTCACAGCACACGGATAGACACTTTATACCACACTGTTGTCAAATCATTTCCAACTCGCAGTGACCCTCTGTTGGGTTTCAAAGGCTGTGATCTTTATGAGAGGAAACTACACGACTTTCTCCCATGGAGTACCTGGTGGATTCGAACTGCCAACCTTCTGACTAGCAGATCAACACATAACACACTCTGTCACTGGGGCTGCATGATAGAGAGGAGGAATCGTAGATAAAAGGAGCTCTGATGGCACATGGTTAAAGCACCCAAGTGCTAATGGAGAAGGTTAGTAATTTGCAGCCACAAGCTGTTCAGTGGAAGAAAGGTGCAGCAGTCAACTTCTGTGAAGATTTACAGCCTTGGAAACCCTATGGGGCAGCTCTGCTCTGGCCTGTAGGGCTGCTGTGAGTCAGGATGGAATGGTGCCAATGGGTGTGGTTTGCTTATCAGAAATCAACTGTAGGAATAGGAACATGGCTTGATATGTGGGCTACCAGGCAGATCCCGTAGCAGACCCACTGCCCTGCTCTTTGATGGCCCAGCTGGTGCCTGATTGGCCTGTGCTGTGTGCTGTGTCTACGTGAGCAATTGCGGCAGTAGGTGGATGGCCCAGGGGGAGGGAGCCCAGGCGACGATGGGCCATCCCTGGATCACCCAGTCTGCTCTGTTGTTTCACACCTTAGCCTCCTCCTCCAGCCCGAGTTCTGCTCTCAAGCATTACTATAGCAGGGGGAAAAATAACCCAAGTGAAAGTGGGTAAATCCAGTGCCACTATGTTGAAAACAGTGTGCACTCTTGGCAGGAGGGCATGTTTTTATTGATTAATGTTTGCATGTGACATTCAGTTTTCTAGAAAGAACTCAAATGGATAGTTTGGTCTTCATATGAAGATTTGTGGTCTTAAGATATTCTACAGTTAAGCTATTTATTTCCCTTTCCTCACAAACTAAAGAACCTTTTGGCAACAGTAAGGTTGATAGTGAGTTGATGTGTGCCAGTCCTTGTTGTAAACATGGCCACATATTAACTCATTTGATCTTCGTAACAACCTATTGACTCTAATTCATGGCTGCTGCACATGCGTCATCAGGTAGACCTGTGCCTCACAATGTTTTCCGAGATTCATTTTCAGAAGTAGATCGCCAAGGCTTTCTTCCAGGGCACCTCTGAGTATGCTAGAATACACTCATGGGGAGTGTATTAATCATTATGCATCACTTTTATTTTACTATTAAGAATCTGAAGAACAGAATGGATGAGTAAGTTGGCTAAGAATAGTCAGTCATCTGGTAATTCATGCCCAGCTGCCTGGTTCCAGAGTTGACGCTTTCACCACTTTGACCTGAAGAATCAGGTCCCTTTCTGGGATGGGGAGGTTCTGAGCTAATTTGCTCACTGTCATGGTCTAGGTGTACATGAGGCTGACAGCCCCTGTATTTTTCAGAGAAAAACCAGCTCCTGCTGTTGACTCACCCAGACATGGGCACCCTCCTGCCCTCCCTCTTGGCCTCCAGCGTTGGGGCTGTCCAGGAGGAGAGCCTCACGCTGCTGCTGCAGATCGCCCAGACCGAACATGGACGGAGCCTGATCCTCAGCCACCTTGACATGACCCGGTGAGGCTCTGCTGCTGCTGCAGCCGTGCTTGCTGTATCTCAGACAACCACCTTCTGAGCTAAGACATGCCTGTCTCCCTTCTCATACCTCATGTGTGAGGTGCCATCCGATTCATTGAGGGCAAATAAGAGCACGAGCCTTTGGAAGGAACACTTCTTCACAGGGCACAGTCCTGTGTGAACTTAGTGCTTAGAATGAATAGTTGTATTCCTCTAAACCATTGGCTTATTTCCATTTCATAGATACTATAGATAATGAGCATGGCAGTGTTCCCAAAGTCACATTTGAAACCACAAATGTGTCAACTACTTGTACACTTTTAGCCTACACCGTAAGTCTACCCTATGCCTGTCTCTGTTCTTTCATTCCTGTTTAAAGTACCACAGTCTTATTTTACACATCTTTAAATCCCTCTTGGAATGAGGTGTGATATCAGTGAATAAACTCTATACCAAATGCTGTTACAATTACGTTTTCCCCAGGCTTCTTGAAATAGGAATAGAATGCACCTCTGTTTCTAAGTTTTTGTTGTTTACTGGAGAGTCAGTAGCTGACCCATGGCTGATCTTCCAGAGGGTTTTCAGAGACAGCTACACAGTAGGAGATTACCCATCCTTCTCCTGCAGAGCAACTGGTGGCCTCGAACTGCATGTCTTTGGGATTGCAGCACAGCTTCTTGCCACTAGGCCACCAGAGCAGCTGAGCCACACTAATTCTGCCCTTTGCATTTCCTTCCAGAGATTATTCGCTTGAACAGACGGAATTGTCCTCTTTAGATCAAAAGCATTGACTGTAAGCCATCATGTGGTTCAGCCAAATGGAAGTAGTTGGTGTTGTTGTTGGGTGTTGTTGGGTTGGCTTTAACTCATACTGATCTGAACCACAGACCTGCACCTTGCCCTATCCTGTGCCACATTCACCATTGCAGTCACTGTGTCAGTCCAACTTGTTGCGTGCCTTCCTCTCTTCTGCTGACCCTCCACCTTTCCCAGCATGATGTCTTTGTCCAAGGACTGGCCCCTCCCGACAACATGCCCAAAGTATGTGAGATGGAGTTTCACCATCCTTGCCTCTAAGGGGCACTCTGGTTGCCCATCCTCCAACTTAGACTTACTTATATTTTTGGCGGACTGTGGGATAGTCAGTACTATTCTCCAGCACCACAGTTCAGAAGCATCCATTCTTCTGTCACCTTGCTCATTGTCCGACTGCCAGATGCTTAAGAAGCAATTGAAAACACCCTGGTGTCTATCAAGTGTGCTTTCGTCTTTAAACTGGAATCCTTGCCCTTTAGCACCTTAAAGAGTCCTTGACAGCAGTGTATAACATGTCTTTTGGATTTTCCCCTGTTATTACCGTGGGTAATAGTAGCAGTGATTGGAAAGAGTAATGATTAGAGCTTGCTTTATATATGTTTCATACAAAATCTGAAAGCAGGAGTTAATCTTCTGGTTTCTTTTGCAAGGACTTCATTTCTTCTCCCCTCATACTCTGAGGTGGACAAGGTAGATGTTATTACCCCGTTTCACATATGAAGAGGCAAGTGACTGAGAGTTTTTTACCTTCCTTCTCCCAGTTCTTATTCTCTGTTCCTATTAAGAAAAAACTAAAGGCCCCTCAGATCTTACACGGACCATGCCAAAGTCTCCCTTGAGTTTCCCATCTTGGTGGACTGAGGCAGGGTTGTGGCTGAGCCTGGCAGTCCCTCCCACTCTCAGCTGGCTCAGTGGCCCACAGCAGCGGCCTTGGTACCTCTGAGAAACTTAACCATCTGGGCAGATGGATCATTAGCAGAGTCAAAAGCACATTTCACATTTCACACGATTCTGCAGTCCTACTCCATCATATGTTTTTCATTTGGTTCCTGTTCCTCTGAGTAAATGTAGCTGTAGTTATCATAAGCTTTCTCCCCCAGCTAGCTTTGAATTGCTATAGTTTCAATTTTAATTTCCCCCGTTTTACAGATTAGTGTTTATGATTACTCCACACAGTCTTGTAATCTCTCTTTCAGCAAGAGAGCTCAGCTTATTACCTTTCGGCCTGCTAGTCTCGTTAATATCCATCTCCAGTTAAACTGGAAAGAAGTGTGAGATGCTCTCAGTAATGAGATGATTTGGTGTGAAGCAGGGATGAGGCTATGCATGGGTTCAGTGGTCCTTAAGATGCACACATGTCACAACCCTTCAGAATGCCCTCAGATGAGAAGTTGAAGGAATAAATTTGAACAAATAGGAATTGAGTGAGGGCTGGTGTTGCTTTGTGGAAAAGTGCTGTGTTTTTAGACTCAAGCAGCTCTGAGAACAGATCTTGTGGCTCACTTTATAGTCATGTGACCCAGGGAAGATACTCAACCTTACTGAGTTCCAGAGTCCCAGGGACTTTGGAAGATTACAGACGATGACGGATATGATCTTTTTCTGCTGCATTTTATGGAATATTTGGCCAAGCTAAGCTTATGCAAGATAGAGACTGGCTTGTTTTTCTCATGTAGAAAAGAAAAAATAAAACAACACAACAACAAAAGCCCCCATAGCAGACGGCAGCTGTTGTGTTGCCTCAGTGACTTGGATATGTCAAGGTTAAAGTCTCTGTCCTCTTGACTTTCCCTCAGGGTTACACACTAAATTAACTTCTTGTTAGGTGCCACCAAATCAAGTACAACCCACAGCAACCCTGTGAACAACAGATCTGAACCCTGTCCTACAGTGCTATCCTCACACTTCCAGCACACTAGAGTTCACTGCAGCAAGTCACTGTGTCAGTCTACCTGTTTGAGGGCTTTCCTTCCTTTGCCAACACTCCACCCTTTCTAGCATCACATCCCTCTCCAAGGAATAGCCAGCCCTTCCTAGCAACATGCCCGAAGTATGTGAGATGAAACTTGATCATCTTTGCCTCCTAAAAGGCTGCACTTTCTCCAGGACATATTTGTTTATTCTTTTGACCATCCATGGGATGTTTAGTGTTCTTCTCTAACACCACAGCTGAAAGACATAAATTCTTCTGTCATCCTTATTCATTGTCCATCACTCAGATACATAACAAGTGATCTGAAAGGCCATGGCCTGAATCAGACACACCTTAGTCCTCAAACTGACATCACTACTCCTCAGTAATTTGGAGTAGTCCTTAACTGCAGACTTTCCCAGTGCAATACTTCTCCTTATTTCCTGACTGCTAGAACCAACGGTGTTGATTATGGTTCCAAGGAAGATGAAGTTATTGACAGTTTTGGGCCTTTCTCCATCTATCATGATGTTGCAGATTAGTCCAGCAGTAAAAATCTTTGTCTTCTTGCTGTAAAGATGTAATCCATATTGATGACTGTATTCTTTGATCTTCTGCAACAAGTGTTTCAAGTCCTCCTCACTTTCATCAAGTAAGGTTGTTTCTAAAACTAATGAAATCACTGCTACTAAGTCAGAATAGTTCATAATTCCTCCTTCATCTGGTTTTTAGAGGCTGTAAATTGCACTGGAGGAGATTTCCCATCTTTCCCCCACAGAGTAGATGGTGGATTTGAAACCTCCACCTTTGGGTTGGCAGCACAACTCTTTATCCACTCAGTCACCAGAGCAAGGTAACTGCAATTCCACATCATCACAAACGTCACATTTCCATTTTAAACATGAGTGGCCTCCACTTCCTAAACAACATGCCTCTGGAAACTCTATGAACTTTGAGAAATGACAATAGTTATAGAAAGGCTTCAGGTCTTTTGTTCATAGGGTCGCTATGAGTCGTGCTCAACTCAACAGAAATCAACAACAAAGTAACTCGGCCTTCCTTTTATACCAAGAAAAACTGCTTATTTCTTTCTCGTCAGAATGATGCCATTGGCCACCACTGACTGAAAAAGTGAGGATATAATGGCTCCTGCTTCTGAGGTGGCATCGAGCACCTTGAAGAATGTGGGAATGTCTGCAGAGTGCCAGCAGACAGCGTCTGTCCAAGCAAATAAGCAACGAATGTCATGTGTGTGTTGTGGACTCAGGAATAATTTTATGATCATCTTCTCTGTAGAGAGCGTTATGTTCAGGGTACTAAGGAGAGGCAATTCTGCATTTATCAGTTACGGACTGCACTAGATCACGTTATGGCCTGTGGCCCACCCAGGGGTATAACTGCTTGTCAGAGGAGAGCAAAATCTGTCAAAAAAAAAAAAAAAGAAGGAGCAGAAAGGGACCCACTGTCCTCTTTCCATAGTGAGTCCAGTCAGGATGTGTATTCTGTCACATGACAAGGACACCAATGCTTGGGTCTCCAAGGACAAAAGCCCAGGATGGTCTTGGACGACTGTCTCATCTCCATTGCTGTTCATTAATATTCATCCTCAGGACTGAAGAAAATAGATTTAAATTGGTGAAGAAGAATCTGAACTAACAATAAAACAGATTCTATCTGACTGCAGGAGCACTGAAATACACTTCTGAGGAAGTTAGGGAGGGGCAGAAGCTTGGGACCATCTGGGACCTGAGGGTCCAGTCCAGGCCCCACGTGGCTCAGACGTCCCCTCAGTGACATCCGTTTATATCCTGAGCATGACCTCACCAGGGAAGATTTCAGCGTTTTTGTTGTATTTCTCTCTGTGTGTTTGGGAAGGGCCTAAAACATAGCTAAAAGACTTGAGTCTTTCCTCAGGGCATATGACTGTCACTTCCCTAGGCCCCCTGCCTTATTCTGGGACTGCTGTGGTTAATACACGGAGCTCACATCTGCCTTCCCCTCCCATTTTGGGGTAGTGCTGCTGCCTTCCAGTGAGAACCTGCTTCTGTCCTCTGAAACTCTGCAGAATTTACCAAATGTTCCCATATTCCAGTCTCTGAAAAGTGTATCTAAAGATACCAACAATTTCCCAGCCAAACATGCAAGTTCCTACTCCTCAGTGATGTGGTCTCTAGACCCTTCCAGAAGCAGCTGACTGTGTAAATACAGGACCACAGTGGCAGAGGACTGATGCATCGCCCCGCTCCTCCAGGCCAAGCCCAAGCGGCTCTTCAGTCATTCTTTCCCTTGACTGCTCTGTGACATGTGGCTCTGTTAATCTCTTTGGCCTCCCTTCAAACTCCACAGCATCACTTTGCCTGGCTCTTCCTACTTTGCTTTTCACTCTTGCTTGCATTTGTGCGTCCCTTACCCCCACCTAAGCTATCACTGCTTACCAATCAGGGGCCCTGGATCCATCCCCATGTCCCTCTTATTATTCACGACTTTAACTACCACTCATAAATTTCTTCTTGAACACTAAACACCCCTCAGACACTAGGCAGTTCCCTCTCAGGGTCCACAACTATCATAAACTTAAAATCCGAAGGTGATTCTTACAAGCAGATCCTCTGCCTGCGTTTCCTATCCTTGTCGATGGCATTTCATCCATCCAGTTGTCTAAGTTAGAATCCCATGGTTACTCGGGATTCCTAGATCTTCTCTGTTAGCTCTTCCTTGTTGCTTCTGAGTTTCTGATCCTGTGATATCTTCATGGGGCTTGTTAGGTATCTTCCCCCATCACTGATTACTGGCTTGCTTGTTTTAATCTTTTTTATATCAAAAGAGATGACCTTGATACCAATCCTTCTCATTAGCATAACAGAGAACCTGGCTCTAACTGCGATGGTCACCACAGACATGGAGGTTAAGATGTACAGCACATAGTTTTGGGTGACACAGTTCAATCTGTAACATTCCACTCTTTGAATCCCCCAAGAGGCAAGAATGGTAAAGCTTCATCTCACATACCCTCTGGGCATGCTTTCGGGAGGCGGTATTCCTTGGGAAAAGGACATCATGCTTGGAAAGGTGGAGGGAGGGTCAGTCAGTGAAAGCGGGGAAGATCCTCAGTGAGATGGATTGACACAGTGTCAGTGGGAGCAAGTAGATCAGAGACGAGAAGGACAGGACAGGGTTCAGACCTGGTGTTCACAGGGTCGATGTGAACCTGCGAAATCTCCAGTAAGAGATATTTGCTTCCAAAGTACGATGGTAGAATAGACACAAGCTAGACATTTCCAGTAACAAATGGGAGAAACTGGACGGAGAGAAAGGATGAGGGACACCAAGCAAACCCAGAGTGTAGGAGAACAATTTAGATTAGCTCTAGAGACTTGAAAATAGTCCCCCACTTCCTGGAATTGCCCCCTGGAATGGAGCTGACCCCACTCTTCTCGGTTCTGGTGGGAGGCCTCTCAGTCCTGACCTCCATCTCCACCTTCTGTGTCCAATGGGACAGCCGCTCTGCCGCCTTAGCTTTGGACCACCCTATTCTTCTCGTCCATCTGAGTGGTGGCTCCAGCCCCACAGCCTCTCCAGGCCTTGGACTGGAGCGTCATCCTCCAGGGCAAACTGAATGGCAGCCCCACCCTCTGGGGCCAAGTTGGTCAAGATCTGACTCTTTGAAACCTGAGAGGTTATGGCTCTGCCTTCGACGCCCAGAGGCCAGGGTCTCATCTTTGAGACTGAGGCAGCTCTTCTTCCTGAACTCCTTTCTGAGTTCTGCTTCTCTTTGAGCTGCTCCAGGGATGTGCCTTCCTTTTCTTGGAAAACAACGGATAGAGCTCCTTTGGCCTGTTTCCTGCCTGTAGAATTCCATGAGACGAACTTCTCTTTTCTGTCCCCTTCAGAGTAAGCCCAGTGTGTTTTCTTCTGTGGTGATTGATTAGATCCGTCAGTCAGGGGCTTAATGTCTTTAATAAAACTGTGTAGCCGAGTCCTTGGTGCTCATTCTATGATATATGCCCTTAGTTTGTACAGCAGAATTTTCCAAATCTCTTAGGTTTTGTTTTCATTGTGCACAGTCTGTTTTCAAGTCCACTTCTTCTCTTCCTGCATTTTATACAATTATATAATTCAGTCCATGATACCTCCCTGCCCACATCCGTAATAAAAACCTTTACTCTCAGTTCTGCCTCCCCAGCGTCTCCTGGATTCACGTCTTCCTGCTTCCCCTCCTCCACCATCCCTGATCATCCTTCTGAGCCCCTCTCTCATTGCCTGTGCCTCTTCCTCTGCCACCACCTCAGCTCAGCACCTTAACCTCCAGTATCAGCACCATCACAGCTCTCACTGCCTGGACTCCCTGTCACCTGTGCTACTTGGTCCAGTCTAGCCTCCAACGAACTGTCAGAGCAATTTTGCTAAAATGCACACATATCCTGTACTTTTTCCTTCTTGACATGCTTATTGCGACCTTTCATCACCAATAACAATATTTCTCCAACTACTATGACATACGATGTATAGGAGTCACCTGGGGACTTTGTAAAAATGCAGCCTCCTGGAGCCATTTCCAACTCAGAAACTGAGGAGGACAAGTGATCTGCGTCTTCCACATAAAGCTGGTTGTCTCCCAGCTGCACTTTGAAAACATGGGCCTTCAGGGTAAAACACAGCCGTTCCAGCAGGCTGTAGACTGTCTGCCGTGATCGGGTCTCTGCCCAGCACTGCCTCCCTCAAGCCCTCAGCACTAACTATAAGAACTCTGACGAGCTCCCCAGATGTGCCCTGTTAGCAGGCTGTCAGGTTTAATGCCTGCTCTGTACCCCAAATGCTTTGCTTCCTGTCCCATCTGCCTGGCACTGCTCTGGGAGCAGCGACTTAGTCTTGTTTCATTTTTGTGGCCCCAGAACCTACCACATTACCAGATACCTTGCCTGGCACATGATAAATCTCATAAAATGTCTTTGAGTGAGTGCATAAAGGAACAAATAGCAGCACTACACTTTCATGAACATTTCAAATATCTTCTGACCTTTGAAACCTGTCTTTTGTCTTTCTTCTCCAGATTATCTTTTTATCTTTTAGTCTCCAGATAGATGGCTATGGCCCACTAACATGCATCTACTTCTCTTATAACAATGCAAACCATTTCTCTTCCTTGGGAGACCAGCAGTCTTGTATCCTAGTGCTGAGCATGGTGATGTTTGTCCAATGAGTAAATTACCCTTCCTTTATTGTTGAGTTAATAGCCCTATAGGAAAGCCTGAAACCCCGTTAACTTTTCTTGGCTGCTGTACCATTCTTTCGGCTCACACTGTGTTTATAGTTGGTTAAAAGCCTTCAAATCTTTTTCATATGAACCATCTATAAGCCAAATCTAATTCTGTTACTGACACAGGATTTCCAGTCCTGAGTGGAGGGCTTTGAGTTTAACCTTATGAAATGACATCTGACTTGCTAAAAAGCCTGTAAGAATCTTTTACAATTTCCAGTGTTGGGGGGACCCTCCAAGCTCGAGTTGTCAACAGCTTAGTAAGAATTTCTTTTAGATACCGTTTAAATACATAATCGTGACCAGGCCAAGCTAGACACATGGTAGAGGCACCACAGGGGCCTTTCTTAATTACCTTCCTGCATTTTAATCAATCAACTTTCATTAGAACATTTAAATGTCTATCATTTGATAAATGGATAAACAAAAAATATGGCATATCCTTCCTATTTGAAAACCCTTGTTGGTAGGTGGCATGGTGCTGGAGACCAGTTTGAAGGTCATCTACAGGAGCTGGTTCTACAGAGGCTGGGAGTGGTGAGCACTAGGGTGGAATGTTGATTCATTAAGGGAAGTGAGGACATGTAATAAGGCCTCCTACTTTTGGACCCTCGGACCTGTGGCCCTCAAGCCTGGTTTAAATTGTTTTTTGACAAACATTCTTCCAAAATGGCTTGCCTCTGGAAGCTACAAACAGTGCTCAGGTCTTTCCTTCGTAGGGTCACTATGAGTCGTCTACAACTCAATGGCATTTAACAACAACAACATGGCATACCCAGACACCAAGAAGCACTAAGACACTCTGATAGGCTAGGGGTAAGGAGTTGCACTGCCAACTCAAAGGCAGGCAGTTTGAATCCACCAGCTGCTTCACAGGTAAAGGAGGGGTAATCTCCTCCTGTGCAATTTACATCCTCTGAAAATCCACCAGAGTGTCAGCTATCAGTTGGTTCCAACCTGACAGCAGTTAGATTGAGAGAGTAACCCAGAAACTGGAATATTGTGTGTCTGTAAACAGAATGTAGCATTGATACATGCAACAACACAGACGGACCTGGAAAACTGTGACTTTCCATTACCTATGACATGCGAGGAAGAAAGCCAGACAAGGATGGCCATGTAGTGTATGATTGCATTTGTATCCAACAACCCGAATAAACACAGATACAAACAGAAGATGGGTATGGGCAAGCATGACTGGGTAGTGACTTCTCAGTGGGCGCAGAGGGTGTCTGAGGAGTAATGAAGAGTTTCTGTGCACACTGGTAACAGCTTCAGAACATTGTAATGCACTTAGTGCCACTGAACAGTACACTCGAACATGGTTGAACAGTAAATTACATGTTGTGTGTGTTTGATGACGTTAAAAAGAGGGAGAGAGAAATTTGAGAAGGGTTCAGCTCTCTGGGAAGTCACATTAAGTCATTCAGATAGGACCCTGTCCTGTCCCTTTGAAAGAGCGAGGGCTCCCAGCAGGTAAAACCAGCCCCCATCCCACCCCACCGGCCTCGTCCTCCATCACCCAGATGCTTGTTTCCTCATGATCTCCTTCACGGTCACTTTGTTAGAGATGTTGTTGGTTCGAGGACAGTCTACTCTGAGGTGACTTCTTGTGGGGTTTTGCAGATTGTTGGAGGCCCTGGTGTTGTTCCTTCATTTCTCGGATCAGAAGGCTGACACAGCTATGGCACTACTCACAGACTTGGCTCTAGAGAAAAGGTAATTTGTACTTTCAGACTGTTACATTTCTTCTTAAACCTTTGTTCCACTGTCTGATCCTCAGGAAATTTGGCGATGTCACCTCTTGGGCATCGCAGAGTCACCAGCAGGAGGGCGAATGCGCCTTCCAGGGGTGCCCTGTGATCGGCTCCTTCCACCTCAGTCCCTCTGATCCTCAAGGTGCTCAGTACTGCTCAGAATGGCCAACTGACCACAAGTCTGGGAGGGGTCTTCCTTTAATTGGGGGCTGGTGCCTGCTCAGCAAAGGTGTACTGAATGAATGTGAGGGAGTGGTTAACTATGAGCAGTGAAACGTGTTCAGTGTGCTAGTGGCATGAGTAATCTCTGTTTTCCTCCACTTAGTTTGTCAGTCTTTTCTGGGTTCCTGATTAAGAAGCTTGTAGCCTCTGAAAACCACTGAAGGGTCAGCTAAGAGTAAATTCTGACTCTACAGCAATGAGTTTGTTGTTGAATACAAGCTTTAGGACATCCTACTTTAAAATGTTGCACATGAGAGACAAGCCTTCTGGATGTCAGGGGCGGGAGTGTGTACTAGCCAATCCAGCATGTGGCTGTGAGCACATCTGGACCCTCCTCAGGGCTGTGGCAAGGACACATATTTTCAGTGTCTCCAATGGTCACACAGTACAAGGACCATGAGCTAGGAACGATGGTGTTAAGTCAGTCTGCCAGAAACCTGAAAATTCTGGCAATTTCTGCCTAAGTGAGCTGCCGTCTGAGCTCTGTTTAATATCAGACGCAATCCTCCAGAGTTGGAAAAATTAAAACCACTTTACATTCCGAGTGACGTGTTTCTGGTTCAAAAGGAATCATGCATGCATATTACAAATCACAGGGGGCCACAGAAGTCGTGGCTGTCTGATGTGTTAGCCAAGACACACTGTATTTATGTTACCATTAGTGCAATGTAGAAATAAATGATGACTGATGTTTCCCACACAGATTCCGGGTCTGGTTCCAGGCCAGCCTTCCAGGTGTTCTCCCTGTGCTCAGAGGTGTTCTGGTGAGCAAGCCCTGGTTCTTACCACCTGTGACAGGCACCCCCAGGAGCAGGAGCAGAGCCATTCAAACACAATTTACATGCCAGAAACGCCTGTTGTTTCACAGATTGATTAATCATTTGTTCACAGCTAGAATTTACACATTCCTCCATTATTACAGACAGCTGTTGTTGGAACAGGTGGAGGTGGCATATGGAGGTGGTTGGTGACAGAGTAGAAGAAAGCAGGGTACAGAATGCATTGTAGGTAAAGGAAGTGAGGGCCTCCTGCTGGCACTAAGCCCTGTCCTCAGGACCACAGACAGTCCTGTCCCACGAATGGAAGTGTTGACAGTCTGAGGTGATAGGTAGATGGTCGTACAGGAGGAGAGATTTCTCTGTGAAAGAGTATTCTGTGATTGAGCTCTTTCCTCAGCAAGCCATAGACATTTGAGAGCTTACAGAACACACTCACACTCCAGGATTTCACAGATGTGGAAAGGGAGGCTCTGAGGAGGGAAGATTTGTGGAGGGGCTGGAGTGAAGCCCAAGGCCTTTTGATTTCTGAGAAAAGGCTGCATTCAATCTTCTCCACTGTGTGCCTTCATCCCATTGCCAGTGGGGGCCACTTTGATGCTCCATGGTGTGTCACACCATGAAGGATCTTGAGGACAGGGAGAGACACCAGTGATGTCATCTCTTACCTGTTGAGAATTCATTTTCTCTTGGTTCACCTTTAGAAGATTGATCCCAAGGTCACCAGGCTCTCAGCTCTTAACCAGTTTATTGCCATCATGGGAAACCTCTGTGCTGACGCAGCCACCCGAAGGCAGATGGCCGGCTGTGAAGAATTTGGAGACGCCTGCTTGAGCTTTATGGTACTCTAGCTTTTCTATCCTCAGTTAACCTTTACGTTTGGGGGCATTTGATTCTTAACGGACTTTCAAAAAAATGCTGTTACAGCACCTGACTTCTCTCTCCTCTAACTGAGCTTTATAGACTGCTAGATTATAAACCCTCCAGGCTAAGTCTTTTCTGCCTTGGAGAGTTTGGAAGGGTTTTTGGTGGCCTTAACTTGTTCATCCATGGTAGCAACTCACTGTTCAGTTTAACCACATCTTCTCCTGTACTAACAGTGACTCAGTGGATGAGTCTAGGCTGTTCAACCTCCCTTAGGCTCATGCCTCTGACAGCGTAGGGAGTGTGGCTGATGTTGAGACCCTTGTCAAGTGAAAAGCTCAATTACCTTGTGTTCTTTCCAAAGGCCAAATGTGAGGAGGATCTGAGCCTGTTCCGAGAGGTCATGTATACTTTCCTGGGTCTCCTGATGAACTTGTGTCTGCATTCTGCCTTTGTGTCAAAGGTATGATATTCTTTCCTTCCCACCTAGAACACTGGGGCCATGCCATCACACTCTATTGACTAAAACTACTTTTATTTTTGCAAAGAAAATAGAAAACCATGCACTCCAACACTGGTGGTTGGAATGGGGAAAGACAGATAGATGATCTACTGTGTTACTCTGCCAAGGAGTAGATGAGTCATTCAGTTCTTTATTCCTGGATTAATTGAAGGTCCAAGGTGCACTGAACATAGCACTATGTTTCTGTGATTGATTTGCAGCCAAAATGTAGTTCCCGTTCTCAAGGTTTATGCCAGGTAGTCAGGGCAGACAGATAAGGGAAAAAAGAACAAAAATAAAAGGTATAGTGAGGGACGTGCAGGCATAATATGGTTGGAAGGAACATTCAGTTCTGAGAACTCAGAGGAGCTCCGTAGAGAATTCAGTCTCTCTCCTTTTCCAACCCTGTTGCAGGCTTGGGCCCTGGAGGTGAGCAGACGATGCATGTCTCTGTTGGACAGCCAGGACGGAGGAATTTTGACAGTAAGCTTCTCCCTGGGAAATCCAGGCTTGACTTTCCATTATCTGATCTTTCTTGTTTATTGGCTTTAAAATATCAGTGAGTCTTAACTTTTGGCAGGTCTTCTCACCTTTGAGAATCAGCTGACTCCCTCGGGTGCTGTGAAGACCTCCACAGAGCAGTGCCCATAGCAGATACATATCTAATTTTGCCTGCTGTTTCCAGGACTTCCATAACCCCCAAATGCCCATCTCTAGACATTTGGGGGCACTGAACCCAGGTTAAAGATCTCTGTTCTCTATGGTCTGGAATTTAGCCAGGGAGGCACTAGTGGCATAAAGGCAAGAAGCTAAGCTTGTAATCCCAAAGGCGTGTGGTTCGAATCCACCAGCTGGTCAAATCCACCAACTTCTCTGCTGGAGAAGGATGGGCAGTCTCCTCCCATGCGATTAACTGCCTGTGAAAACCTGCCAGAGCGTCAGCTATGGACTGGTTCTGACTCAATGGCACATAACAGTAACATACAACGTAATATGTCAGATTTGTCCCATTTTAAAATATCTCTGTGGAACTGAGAAATTTTATTTGGAATTCTTTTGTTTCCCCACGGTCTGAAAGGCCTAGAGAATATTTTCAAGCCAGTAATCTGATCCTGGAGGTTGTTTGTGCAAAGCAGCGTTAACCCCCTTGGAAAGAGATGCTGAAATAGCTTCCCTAATTCTATTTCTGACATTTGGATAAGAAAACTGAGACGGGTCTGTGGTTAGTTCTGTGCGTTGGGTGAATACTAATATGATTCAAAAGGCTGTTTGCCAGTGAGGTGGGATGTGTTCTTCACCCAGATTAGTTATCACTTGTTTTCTTTTTACCTGTCAAGGCCAGAGCCCCAAAGACTTGAGGAATCGGGATCAGATTCAGGCTGTCTGGAAATGTGGCCCTTCAAGGACCTCAGACTGGGCGCTTCTTGTGGATTTTGGTGACATTTAGAAGTAGCTCCAATATCTTCTGTTTAGAAATAGCACTCTGCAACTTTCTTGAAGCCATTCAGACTTTTTTACCGGAGCTCCTTGAGTTTGTTCTATTGTATAGAAAATGTTACGTGTATATGCTTTTCCACAAAAAGAGCATCATAGTTTTCATAAGATCTTCAGAAGAGACCCAGGACCTGAAAGTGGTGAGCACCACTGGTCTTGGGAGTTTGGATGGTCTGGACCTAAAGCTCAGTCTACATTCCAATTAGACAATTTGCCAGTGAGTCGATCCTGGTGTCCCCATGGATGTCAAAATAAAACTGTGCACCAGAGAGTTTTCTTTCTTCTTTTGGTTTTTAAATTGTGAAAATCTATATAGCAAAACTAATGTCACGTTAACAGTGTCTCCGTGTACAGTTCAAAGACACTGTTTATATTCTCCAAACTGTGCACATGTCCTCACTCTCCTTTTCCAGATAACTGTATTAAGATAGACAGTCCACAGGGTTTTCAGTGGTGGATTCAGAAGTAGATCAACAGGCTTTTCCTCCACATTCCTTCTGGGTGGCCTTGGATGTCCAGGTTTTGGGTTAGCACATTAACCCTTTTACCACCCAGGATAGCCCGTCTAGGTCCATAGTGCTCCCCTGGATGACCCTTTGGGGAATCTCGAGGGCCAGGTTTCCCCAGGATCCTGCAGGTCCACAGCTGGGTGCTTTCCAGCTCTTATACAAGATTGCAGCTTCACCACAGGAACCAGGTCCCCCAGTCAGACACTGTCCCCACCACAGTGTGCCTGACAGGAGACCTGCAAGATCAACTTCAGCAGAATTGTAGGATCTATAAGGAGGACATTTAGGGAAACACAGCTGATAATGTGATAATACACACGTTTATCCCTGCTGTCTCTGGAGACCTCATTAAAACAAGGCTTAAAGGCAGGAACACAGTTCGAAAAAGTTAAAAATCCATATTGACAAAGCAAAAGGCAGGTTCAATGAGTAATTTCAACAAGTTTCTGGAAGATGGATCACAGCTGCAGGGAGTGGTAATTAACAAGGCAGCGATGAAGAAACTTTGAATAAAAGGAGGGAAACAAAACTGGGCAGGAGCGATGTGCCTGCAGTGCCCTGAGAAAAAACACAGTTCCAGGTGCGACCAAGGGCAGAGGGAAGAGGTGGGGAGCTGCATTGAAAAGCCAGGTGCCTGCCTCCCAGGCATAAAATCAGATTTTTTTTTCCCATTAAAGGGAATGAAAGAGTAGAGAAAAGATGTCTATAGTCGCATATTAAGTGAGGGGAGCTCTGGCAACAGCATCTGAAGATAGTTTGCTGCTAAGCCAAATAGTAACAGGATCGCCTCTCTGGCACTTGGAATCTACCAGCTGCTTTGTGACAGAAAGGTGGGCAGTCTCCTGTGTGATTTACAGCCTCAGCAAACCTGCTGGAGGCTCATCTCTGTGTGGTTCCGACTACAGTAATGAGTTTGATGGGGTTTTTTGGTGTTAAGGGTAGGTATTCCTGTTTAGCACAAAGTTAAGCCCTCAATGACTGAAGAGGTTTTAAAGCTTTTTAAACTGAAGGGGGGAAAGGGGGGGGGGAAACCCCAAAACGCTGAAAGGTTCGTTGTTTGCACTCACCCTTGACAGAAAGGATTGGCAATCCACTTCTAAAAGGTAAAAGCCTGGAAAATTTTATAGAGTGATTCTATTCTGCACCCATGGGGTCACTGAGAGTCGGAATCAGCACAGTGACAACTAACAACAAGTATTAGAGTGCTGAAGCTGAGGAAAATTAAACCAAATCCACAGGAGCCAAAATATGACTTTGATTTCATACCACCTGAATTTCAGAATCATCTCAGGAACAGGTTTG
>NW_006399843.1:4749883-4767846 GCF_000299155.1 Elephantulus edwardii
GCGGTGCGGTTGGCGCAGGATAGAGCAGGGTTTAGGGCTGTTGTGCATAGGGTCGCTATGAGTCGGAAACGACTCGACGGCACATAACAACAACAACAACCTCCCAGGAGCTCTGGTGGTCTAAAGGTACGAAGCTACACTGTAATCCCAAAGGCACATGGCTCAAATCCACCAGCTGCTTCATGGGAAAAGGATGGGCAATCTTCTCCTTTGGGATTCTCTGCCTTTGAAAGGCCCTTGGAGGATCAGTTATGAGTTCTGAATTGACGGCACACACAACAACCACCTCCCAAAGAGTTCTGGTGGGCTAGTAGGTAAGGGTTTGCACTGCCAGCCCAAAGGCAGGAGATGTGACTCCCCCAGCTGCTCTGTGGGAGAATGATGGGCAGTCTCTTCCTGTTCCCTTTACAGAATCTGAAACTGCACCAGAGGGTCGACTGTGATTCTCTTCTGACTCAGCGGCAGCGAGAGTGAGCTCCCAGTTGCTTAGGGCAGGGTTTCTCTCTGTTCAGGTGGTCGCTGTGCATTGGTGTCGATGGCACTTAACAGCCCCCAACTCCCAACTGACAAACTGCCCACAGATAGAGCATACAGAATACTTAAATGTGACTGAGGAACTAAGCTTCATCAGACATCTTAGGAAAGCCTCATATATAAATAGAAAAGCAAAGAAATGGAAACATTGACCCAAAGGAAATAGAAGTCATACAGGGAATGGAAGGGGAAAAAAAGAAGAAAAACAATGATTTGTAACCTTGGAAAGTTTCAAAATTCTGTTATAGCCATAAAACAGAAACCTCCCAGAAAGTAGAACAAAAAGACCAAAACTGAGAAAACATGCAGGTGAGCCACTTCTCCTCAGGGACCTGGTGGTATCAGAGGGTATTCGGGGATGACCTCCGATCCTCGGGTGACCTGTGGGCCCTCTGTAAACAGAGATAAACAGGGTGGCTCCAGGCCGGGCACTGAAATTTTCAGTCCTTGGATTCCCTTCTGCAGCTATGTATTAATTACAGAGGCTCGTGCTTCCTATCTATTACGTGTACATTATTTTCTGTCTTTAAAATAGAGGTGCCAGTTTTTTGTTTGTTTTTTTGGGGGGGGTGTTTTTATTTTGTTTTGTTTTTTGTTTTTTTGGGTTGTTTTTTTTTTTTTCTCAGACACATCTATCTTTATTTGTTTCCTGTCAGAAAATTGCAAGAATTACACCAAAAAATACTTCAGCCTCTGCTACCTACTGACAAAAATACACCACAAAATTATAAAGCGCTCAGCGGTTTTGCTAGGTTTGTTTCCAGTACTTGGGATTGTTTTCATCTCCCCAGACTGCCTGTTAATTTTTAATGGTCTCTGCAAAGAAAATGTAACCACACCCCTCTCTCTCTCTCTCTCTCTCTCAGCGAGCTGCTGGTGTGCTGAGCCGCACCCTCTGTTCCTCTCTGGAAATCGTCGAAGAGGCCTTAGGAGCAGGGCTGGTGAAGAAAATGATGAAATTCCTGAAGGTGAAAGAATTGGATTGGTTACAGCCTCTTGAATTTCATGATGTGTCATGTTTTGTTAGAACAGAAGCAAGAACGCGGTGTTCCATTATGGAGCCCTGGTGGTGAAGTGGGTAGAAGCTAGGCTATTAATTGAAAGGTTGGCAATTTGAACCTCCCGCGGTTCTGCAGCAGAAAGGTGTGATGATCTGGGTCTGTAGAAATCCTGCGGAGCTGCTCTACTCTGCAGGTACGCCCATTGCCACCGAGTCAGTTGTGACTCAAAGTGGCTCCATAGACAGAGTAGAGCTGCCCGATCAGGATTCTGAGGCTGTAAGTCTCAATAGGAGCAAATCGGCTCATCTCTCTCCTTTGGAGCAATGGATAGATTTGAACTGTCAGCTTTTAGTTAAGCAGCCCAGCACTTAGCACACTGCTCCCCAAAGTTCCTGGAGTCAGACATAAAAGAACAGATAATGGAGGACCACAGTTACATAAAATGTGGAGGCTAGGCAGATCCATTGAGACAAAAGTAGATCTGTGGTTCTCAGGGGATGAGAAGAAAGAAAAATATCTAAATGGAAAATCAAAATGCAAAGAGGAGAGGATTTATAAGAAAAATGTAAGGCCTGTGCCCTTGATAAAGATGGTCTGAGGGGCTTCCATCATGGTTTCTCAGGTCCATTATTTCAGTCATGTTTTCCTGTTTGCAGAGAGCAGGGAATATAGCCCCATCAGTGAGTTATATGGAAAGCAGAGTTACCACATGGAAACAGGATACAGGGGTTTTCTTCTCTGAAAGGAGTGCAGTGAACACAGGCAAGTCAGTCCAGCAGTTAACTGGATTGAGCTGAAGGGCGAGGTGACAGGGCGCTGCCCTCTCCCGATCCTGACCATGAGGTCTGGGTCTAGTGGTGCTTGTCCACTGTGTGAATGAGGCTTTTCCGAACACCCCGGGCTCAGCAGGCCAGGAGAGAGTGCTCTGGGAGTGAAGGGACTGGGGGGGGCTGCTGCTGAGACAGTAAGTACTAGGGGCAGAGGGCCTGAGTGTAGGCCACCATTCAGCTGGTGACATGACCTTCATTCATCCCATCGAGACCCAGCACCTGGTCCCTCCGATCACTCTGTCCCAGCAGTAGCAGCCACAGGCTACTGGTTCCATGCACGTGGGTGCACTGTATAGGCATGCACGCATACATGCATTCTAAAGAGCTTGCAGTGGATAGCTTTTAGGGCCATGATTTGACAATCGTCACCTTTTAAAGTGATCTGAGTTCAGTGTTCTCGAGGCAGGACTGTCAGCCTGACAGCCATGGAAGTGACACGGGAGCGCCTTGTCCTCCCCTTTCCTGTGCAGCTGCCAGTCACAGCACTGTTGCCTTCAGCCCTTCCACATACAGCCTTCCAGAGGCAATTACTCAGGAGTACATGACAGGGCTGCGCGCCCCTCCAAGTGCGGGCGCCTGTGAGAGGCTGTGAGTGACACTCATGCCTCAGGGACAGGCTCGCTCACCGGGAATTCTCCTGCAGAAAGTCAGGAAAACACTAGTCAGCTTGCACCTGCACCCTGTGGTTTCTGGTCAAGAATAATCACAGGGTTGATTTTCTTCTCCTAATTTCATTCCGTATTCTAGGCTGGAGGCCAGACCGCATCACATTACGCCATTAAGACCCTAGCTGTCTGCACCAATAGTTGTCACGAGGCACGGGAAGAAGTTATACGGCTGGATAAAAGTAAGTGACAGTTTCATTATGCTGAGCCCCTGTCCCAGAGGTTAATCCATCCTGGCTGGGAACTGAGGATGGGGAGCGAGCAGTAACTTGGCAGTAATGCCGTTAACCTCTCCCCACACTCAGCAGTGTTTACTGAGCAAGACAGCATTCTGTCTGCGGCTCTAGAAGCATTTAATTAGCCCCTTGGCTGCATCCAGGTATATGCTCGGGCTGGAGACTGAGCTGAGAGGCAGCTAGCTCAAAGGTACCAGGGGCCAAGCTAGGAGGCTAGCTGCCCTTACCAAGTTGAATGGAAACTGTTTCTAAAGCATTCTGCTTACACTGTGCTAGCAGATACTTCAAGGATTTTTTTTAAAGGCAAAAAACTCTTCAGCCTTACTTTTAAGAGTCCCTGAGTGGTGCAGAGAGCTAAGCACTTGACTACTAATGGAATGTTTTGCAGCTTTAGTCTAGAAACATCAGTTGACAGTGGTTGTTCATAGCAGGGATTCCCAGTAAGGCAGCCTGCTAATGTTCTCCTGAGCACCTCACAGCAAGTGAATGCAGTGGGGTCCCACCCGTGATACAGGCATCTTTCCTCTGCATCCTTTCTCCCTTCTGTTAACAGCTGTAGTCTAGTTGCATCTTTTTCTGGGGTGTGAGGTGGGACCAATGCCCATCATTGAATGTGGAGGATCTCATAGAGATGGCAGAAAAAACAGAAACAGACCTGGGTTCCAGTTTTCACCCTGCCACTTACAGGACATGTAGTCTTCAACAAGTTCTGCATTTAAGCTCTCTGGTTCCCTGTTTCCTCATCTATAAAATGAAAATAACCAAGCCTCCTCCTAGATGTTGGGGTAAAAGTTAAGTAAGTATAGTATGTGATTAGCACAAGGCTTAGCTAATGGCCACTAGCACCTAAGCTAATCTAAGCCTCTCAACAGATGCTGTGTTAGCTTGTGTCTACCTGTTCATACAGATTGGTAGCCACGTTCACCCCAGTTGGTGCCAATAAATTTGAAAGACGACAGCTAGCTGGCCAACTGGAAGATATCCATATTTGTTCCCTTTTCCAAAATGACGATCTAATAAAATGCAGAAATTATCAGACAATGTCATTAATATCACATGCAAATAAAATCTTGCTGAAGATTATCTACAAGTGGCTGGAACAATATATCAGCAGAGAAATGCCAGAAATTAAAGCTGCATTTAGAAGAGGTAGTGAAACCAGAGGTATCATTGCTAATATCAGATAGCTCTTGTCTGAAAGCAGAAAATACCAAAAGGGTGTGTGTTTGTATTTTATTGACTATGCTAAAGACATTTGGCTGTGTGGATTACAACAAATTATGACAAACCTTGAGAAGAATATCAGAACAATTAATTGTGCCCATGCAAAACCTATACCTAGACCAAGAAGCTATTGTCTGAACAGAGCAAGGAAACACTGTATGGTTCAAGAGAGGTATGCATCAGGATGGAGTCCTTTCTCTGTACTTGTCCAGTCTGTATGCTGAACAAATCATTTGAGTGCCTTTACTATATGAAGAAGAATATGGGATAAAGATCAGAGGAAGACTCAACAACTTTTATCATGCGGATGAGACAACCTTGCTTGCTGAAAGTGAAGACTTGAAATTCTTACTGCAGAAGTTCAAAGAAACTTCAATATGGCATATATTTGAACATCAAGAAGACAAAGCTCTTCACCCTGGGCCAATAGGTAACATCATGACAGATGGAGAAAAAGACTGAAGTTGTCAATGATTTTGTATTTCTTGGATCCCAAGCAACACCCTTGGTACTGTTGCTGTTATGTGCCCCACGACTCATAGCCACCCTATATACAATAGCTTTGAACTCTGCTCTATCCTGAACCAGTCTCACTGACTCCAACACACCCAATCCAATTGCCTAGTTACCATGCCCATCCACCTCATCCCATACTTCTTATCCTTTAGTATCAGCAGTCAAGAACTCAAAAGACATATTGCATTGGGAAACTCTACTATTAAGGGCCTCTCCAAAGTGTAAAGAAGCAGTGATGCTAGTTTAAAGATTAAAGTATGATTTAAGCCATGGTCTTTTTCAGCTACTTGCTATGCATCTGAATGGACAATGAATGAGGATGACAGAAGAAGAATCCATGCCTTTTGAGTTGTGGTGTTGGAGAAGAGTACTGACTATCCTATAGACACCAAAAGAACAAACAAATATGTCTTGGAGAAAGTACAACCAAGAGTGCTCCTTAGAGGCAAAGTTGATGAAACTTCACCTGACGTATCTTGGGCATATAGTTAGGAAGGATTAGTCCTTGGAAAGAGACATCATTCATGGAAAGTTGGATGGTTGACAAAAGAGAGGAAGACACTCAACAAGATCGAGTGACATAGTGACTATACCAGTGGGTTCAAGCGTAGCTGAGATAATGAGGATGGCAAAAGAGAGGGCAGGGTTTAGATCCATTGTTTATGATGCCACTGGGAATCATAGTTGACACCATGGCACCTAATAACAACAAAAACTACATTTGACTATTTAAATGAAACTGTTCGCCCCTCAGTCACACTTACTTTAATTCCAGTATAAGTGGTTCTCTATTGGAAGCACAGATGAAGGTTTCCATGATCACAGACATTTCTTGTGCTTAGCTCTGGTATAGATAGACACATTTTCAGGACTCTCCATTCAAATCCTGAAGTCTTACCTCCTCATTGATCTCTAGCCCCCCGAAGGTGATTGTTTGGAGTGTAGTGTGAGGTCAGTGGGGCTAACTCATGTCAAATGTTTCTAAAGAACTACTAATGCTAGAGAAATACCAACATCGGTTACATCAGGAATTTTCCCCAGAATTTTAGCCCTCTTACTTCCAACACATCTGATTTGGGACCATTTCTGAAGAATATTTGGAATGGCTCCACAGGGAAGTCACTATTCTTGAATACCTTAGAGCTGGAACTGACTCTTAATTGACCCTCCAGTGGGTTTTCAGAGGCAATTAATCACATAGGAGGAGAGGACCCATCTCTCCTCCATGGAGCAACTGGTGAATCTGAACTGTGTACCTTTGAGATGGCAACACGGCTCCTTACCCCTAGGCCACCATAGTTTGACATTTGAATCCAGCAGTGATGTAGCTTCAGTCCTTGCTTCCTGATACAAGGAGAATCCCCTGGTTTCCACTCGTTTGCTGACATTGTCTCTCTGGAGAGTAAGGGCCTTTGGAGTGGAATGTGTGAAGGAGAGCCTCACAGCCCTGAGCTGGCTCCAGAGTGTCTGCTTGGAGCCCCTGGAGGCCCCTGAGGCCAGGCCACTGGTTCTTTGGGTTCTCTCCTATTGTTTTAGAAAGTACAAAAATCAAGGGCCAGCTCGTGGTCCTTGTCTTAATGAGCCCATGCGCTGCAGCTGATGCAGTTTGCCACTTCCTCTGCCTAGAAACATTCCCTTGGACTGGCTTCCTCACCCTCCTGCTTTTACTCCTTCTTCCTCTCTGGTCTCCATGCCTGGATTCTCCTCATGTCCCAGCCTCAGTGTGTCAGAGATTCCAGGGCCTATGCTTTAGACCACATTTCTCCCCTGTTCTCGTTCCCTCAGTAATCTCTTCCACTGGTTTGGTTGTAAATGCCATCTGTGTGCTGAGGACTCCTAAACTGATGCTCCCATGCTGGGTGTCTCCTCTGAACTCCAGCCTGTGACATTGTATTGCCTGCTCAGCATCTCCACATGACTGTCCAGCTACAATCTTTGATTTCTCATGACCAAAACAGCTCCTGATGCCCCTCCCCAAAACTTCTCGTCCTGTTGCTGTCCCCATCTCATAAAGGCTAGCCCATCTTCCCAGTTAATCATGCAAAAAGCATTAGACTCATACTGGGCTCTTACTTTTATTTCATATATCCCATAACTAGTCCATCAGCAAATCCTATCCTCTCTACCTTCAATATCTAATCAGAATTTTACCATTCTTGTCACTCCCATGGCTGCTGCTCTGGTCCAGGGCTCTATTATCTTCCATTTGAATCATTGCACGAGTCTCCTCATTGGGCCTCCTGCTTCGGCCTTTGCCCCATGATTTATTCTCAGCACAGCAGCCCTCGCCTCTAGAAATGTGGATCAGTTCATTTGTCATTCTCTCAAAACCTCTCAGTGGCTTCTCATCCTACTTAGTTATCCTGTTATTTTTCAAAGCAAATTCGTTGGACTCAAGTCTTGGTGTTACTTCTCTTATGTTGTCTCCATCAAGCACGTGGATCAACGTGAACATTTGAACCATTTGGCTTCACGTATGCGCCATACTCCTACCTCAGGGCCTTTGAACTTGCAGTACTCTCTCCTTGAAATGTGCCCTCCCAAATATCCACACAACTCCCTCTTCCACTTCTTAAAATTGCCTCCTCCCGTGCCTAACCCCATACTAACTAGCCCCTTCCCTGCTTTCTTTCCGTCCATAACACTTACACTATCTGACATATGTTTAACTTACTATCTCTTTTCCAACCACTAGGAGGTGAGGGGCTGAAGGGCACAGCTTCTGTCTGTTTTGTTCACTGCTGTGAGCTGCAGCTTCATTCCCAGGGCTGTAGAATGGTATCTAGCTTTCATTTGTGTGGCAGCCGTGTCGTACCAGGCCGTGTTCTGAACCTGATACATCAGAGACCCAGCAAAGAGTCGCAAGCTTCCTAGGTGTTCCATGAATGCTTGCGGAATGAGATCGTGAACATGTTCAGTGTGTTTGGTCACCAGTTCCCTTCAGATGCTGTTGCTAGCATCCTGTTTTGATATGCACTGGAACTGTTGATTTTCTCTCTCCCTTTGCTGTAGATTTTAGTGTTTTGATGAAGTTACTAAACTCAGAGGATGAAATCCTGGTGGGAAATGCAGCCCTCTGCTTTGGTAACTGCATGGAGGTGCCGAAGGCCTCATCGTCCCTACTAAAGACAGACATCGTGAAGATTCTGTTGAAGCACGCAGGTGGCAGTGCCCAGAAGACAGATGTGCAGCTGAACGCAGGGATTGCCCTGGCGAAGCTGTGCACCGCCGACCCCAGGTACCTCGTGACCACCGGCCCATCCCTTCCTGAGGTGCCCTGTTTCGAGTGGGGCTCTCTCCCTGGCTGGTGCAGATGATTAAGGTGGTTGGCTATTAACCAATAGAATGGGAGTTCAGGTCCACCAAGAGTTGCCTGGAGGACTGCTCTGCTCTTTGCACATTGAGTCACCATGAATCATAATTGACATGTTGGCAACGGATCTGTGAGTCCTTAGCCTGGGAGCCCCTGAGCCTTTTGTAAGAAATGTGTGGGGCTCTTTCTCAGAGCGACCTTCATTGAGGGAACTGGGGAGCTTTCAGTCTCTAATCAAAGAGAAGGAACCACTTTGTCTGCCTTGTATTAAATTGTCATTTCTCTCTTCCAGCCCTTATTCTTCATCCTTCCCTTCCCCCTTTCTCTTCCCACCATCTCTCTTTTAAGTGCCTCTTTTTGCTGTTCCCTTCTTTTCAAGAGACAGATGTCTGCTTCATTTTCTGTGTGGTCCAAGTGGGAGCGGAAATACAGAGCAATATGGCTTCAGCCACTCAGCCAACCAGGACAGGGGCCCAGGGCTGAACGGAGCCTAGCATCTCATGGGGCTCCGACTTCTGCTCTGGCCTGTTCTGATGTGCACTAGCTCTCAGTCAGAGATGACAGAAGGGGTTCACTTGGACAGAGTGATGAAGGGTGTAGCATACGAGGGATGAGGAGTAGAATTCAGGCCTTGCTGGCTCCTTCCCATCAGACCTGAGCACTTCTAACTCTCCCTCTGCAGAATGTGAGGGTTGGCCCACATGACGTCTCAGGTCCTTGCACGTTCAGTTTGAGTGCTCATATAGGAGGAATAGATGAAATATTTTCTTCCATAGGCCACTTCAGCCAGGATGAGCTCAAACTGGCAAGCAGCTGGGGAATTCCAGAGAGCAGGGTCCCATTCAATCAGCCTGTCATATCTGCCACCCACACCTGTACTTTTTATTGTTTTGGGGTTCCCCCTGACAACCTTACCCCCATAATCTTGAAGGATCCCCAATGCCACAGCCACTTCCCTCCTGGCACCTAGAGTCCACAGAACTCGTATTCTGTTTGCTTGTATCTGGGACAGGGGTTATTGGGCATCAGAAGTCAAGCTGTGGCCCTCATGCCCTGAATTCTGTGTTTGTGACAGGTATGCCACTCAGCTGAGAGAGCTGCACGGGCTAGAAATCCTCAACTCCACTGTGAAGCACATCAGAGATTGAAAGAGATGGCAATCGTATATATATTTTTACAATAAACCCACTTTATGCTCTCAGTTGCTCCTGGATAGCCAACACCCTTTTTGTGTCCAATCCAGAATTGCAGAGTGTTTCGTCTCTTAGGTCTTCAGTGGCAATAAAAAAGCATCAGGTTCACTCGAAAGGGAGGGTTTCTGGACTGGCCGGCTCAGCATCCATCGAACCATCCTCCTAGTTCCTTCTCTCCTGTCAAGGCAGGAAACCAGCAAACACAAACTACATTCCCTGGGCTCCCCTGTTGCAATGTTTCTAGGTGGAAGTTTGCTTCTGTCAATCTAATGCCATGCTCTGCCCCTTTCACTGTTTTTTGCCAACAACATGCTAGAAACAGCAGATGTACCTGCAGCAGCATTCCATACCCATTTTGCAGCTTCTGGAGCACCAACAGGCAGTAATGTCAACTGTGATGGAAATTCCTGAAACCTGGGCCACAGCTCAAGTGGGTACCTGGCAGAGGTGCTCTGAAAGTCCCTGGTGGTCATTACTGGAGGCCACTCCTACCACCTCCCATGGTCCATCTAATAATTCTTTCTGTGTACTAAGTGATTCTCTGCTTAAAGTGTCAAAGCACAGGGTCCTGATTTCCCACTGAATCCTGACTGATGCAGACATGTAATTTCCCTAGACCACTGTACCCACACTCCATCTACAAAGGCAATGATCCCTTTCAGTTCTCCTGAAGCCACTCTCAAACTGATAGGGTCACCTGTGAACACCCAAATGCCTGAAAGAAAAACCCAGAAAGTTATTTTAAGTCCATGTTTTCATTACACTCCCTTGGCCATTTGAAGGAAGGAAGAAGGCAAGATGTACATATCTCAGTGAATGCCAGGAGTCCCAGATGAACCTTCTGTAGACTCAGCCCTGTCCTTCCACCTTCCACCTGTGTGACTGTGGACAAGTCACTTACCCTCTCTGAGCTTTGGTTCCTTTTTCTAGAAAGACTAGAATTATACCTGTCCAATCCCCTTCCTCTCTTGGAGGGAAGGTCCAATAAAGCCTTAGAGGTGGAGGCATTGACACTTCAACACTTACACTCACTACACAAACATTCGGGAGCTCTGTGGTGAGGTCTGAAGAGGATTGGGCTGCTCACTCGAAGGATGCTTCTCTCTTGGTGGTTTGAATCCTCCAGTAAACAGTGTTCTCCTGTGTGATTTACAGCCTCAGGAAACCAAAGGGACAGCTAGGAGTTGATTGTGACTCCACAATGGGAAGTTTGAGTTTCCGAGACTCTGTGTTGGGAACTCTGGTGGCCTAGTGGTAACGAGGTGAGCTGCCCATCCAAAGGCATGAGGTTCTAATGCACCAGCTGCTCTGCAGGAGAAAGATGGGCAGTCCTGTCTCATGTGAGTTACAGCTTCCGAAAACCCACTGGAGAGTCAGCTATGAGTCGGTTCCATCTTGATGGCACAACAACAACAACAGCTTGAGGTTAAGGGCCTAACCGTGACAGTGGGTTAAGTGTGAGGGGCCTGTCAAAGGGCACAGCAGGCGCTGTTTAAGGAGCCAGAGCTGGGCCTTTTCTGAAGCATCTAGGAAAGGAAATCTCTCTGGAATACTTGCTTCTGGACTTCCAAAGGAAGTTTCTTTATGAGTGAGATAACCTTTGGCTTAAATGAAGAACTCCTCCTAAAACCAAGGTAGAAAATTAGCACTTTGGGGGCTAGAAAGAAATCCATATGCCCAAGACACTGTGGCATGGATGTGAAGTATGGGGCTGAGGGAGGCTCCTGGGAGTTCTGTGATGGTGTCACAATGCAGTCCTGGGCAACCAGCAAGTGACAGGCCACACCTACCCTGAAAACAATTGAGAAGCTGTCAGATTGCCAAAAGAAACAGATGACTTGATGTGAAACAGCACAGAGAAGAAGGAAAGTAGAGGCTGCAGAATTGCTGTTTTCAGAGGGAGTCTCTCTGTATCCGGACTTTACTATACAGGCTTATCTGCTTGGATTTAAAGTTCAGTCCCTTCTCTCACTCATGGGCTCTTCTCATCCTCCCTGGCCCCTGAAGAGGGTGATTATATGTGTAATCTCTTCCCCAAAGAGTGAGGAACACCAAATGGTTTTATTATCTTTGCTTCCAAGTACCTGCTGAGAGCAGTTGATCTTCACTCTGGAGAAGGGCCTGGCTACACCTGAGGAGATGTGGGAAGAGATGGTTCACAAACTCGTATTCTCCACCTCCAAGAGGAGCTACCTCCCTTAATCCCGAGATCACTAACATGTCCAAGGATCCTGGACTTCCGGCCATATGAAAGAAACCAGTGCCCACTGGCCTGGAGCCGCCAGCACCATCTCCCCACCAAAGACTCAAGCCAGTCTCCATCTACTGCCTGGCTCGTAGCACCTCTGTGTGTGGCAGGGTAGAAGCCGTGCTCCGCCGGAAGTTCACGGCTGGGACCTCATGGGAGCAGATCTCTAGGCCTCTGAGCATGTCCAACTATCAGCCTTTCCATTCGTAGCCCCGAATGGGACCTGCTGTGCCACCATCTAAGCGGCCACAGCTCATCCCAGGAGAGTAGACTGCTCATTCAGTGAACATCGGAATTGAGTGGTTCAACCTGAAGAGTATAAGCCCAAGACAGAAATAAAGATCCACCCTCTAACCTCAGCAGAGCTCTACATAAAGGGCGGTAAGCAGCTGTGGATTGTTTTCATTGACCATGAAACAGAGCACAGCTCCTCATGGGCAGTAAATTAGGATTAAGGTTAAAAATTGGCAAGAAATAGCAGGAAGGGGAATGTTGGTGCAACAGGTCAGGGGTATAATACCAAGCTCTTTTCTAGGGGGCTCTTAAAATAAGGGCCTTTTGACTTAGAGAACTGAGTGAAAGGTAATTTCTACTAGGAGATATCTTCAGGCCAGATGACTTTTAAGCCTACATGACTCTATTATTATTTCTTTTTGCTTATTTACTTTCTTTGCCATATATCTCATCCTCTCAATTTCTAGAAAAACACAAAATACTAGAGAAGTGGATACTTTTTAAACAATTTTCATGTATATAATAAAGGTCAGGATTAGAGCTACTGTACATAGGGTCACAATGAGTCACAGATGACTGGATGAAACATAACATGTAATATCTATTTACCTATTAATCCTACATGACCTTTTTTTAAAAAAAACCCCAAAGGTCACAGTTTCTAAATGCTTTAGAAATATGGGCTCCCCATGGGTCCAGTTAAAGAGAGAGTGATTGCAGGTGGAGAAAGTGAACATTGAGAATTGACTCTTTCCCAGTGAGAGGTCCTGGTCTTCACATCTTGGCATCACGCAAGCCAGCAGAGAGTAAATAAAATATCTTCTGCCTGTGCATTGACGTGTTTTCCCTGTACCCAGACTGTTGTTATGAGCCCTCAAGTTGACCCCAATTCATAGAGATTCACGTACAGCAGAGCTGGAGGCTGCTGGTGCTGCACCGTCCCCACAGTCGGCTGCACCTCAGACTGTTACGGTCCCCGAGGTTTTCAGTGGCTGGTTTTCAGAAATACAGCCGCAGACCTTTCTTTCTAGTCTGCCTCAGTCTGGTAGCACCGCTGAGACTTGCTCAGCCTCCTGGCAGCACACAAGCTTTCACAGGCAGGCGGCGGTAGCTGTGCCTGAGTTGCATCAACTCGAAATGAAACCCAGATCTCCTGCATGGGAGGTGAGAATTCCACTTGCATCATAAGAGATTCTGTGAAGCCAGTATTTTCTTCTTTTTATTGGTGAAGACACGATAATATGAAGAGAATAATTCTTTGCTTAGGATCACATGGTAAGTAGTAGTGGTGGTGATATTCATTGCCATTGAGTCTAAACTGCCTCATAACTGATCCCCCAGTGGGATGTAAATTGCATAGGAGGAGATTGTTCATCTTCTGTGGAGCAGCTGGTGGATTTGAACCAGAGGCTTCTGGACTGGCAGCTCAACTCCTCGCCACTAAGCCACCAGAGCTCCCTCACACAGTCAATAGAGGAGTTAAATTTGTCCCCCAGTCTATGTTTTAACTGCTTTCCCATGTAACATTTTCCTCCATGGACTATACATAGCCCAGGATAAATGTCAGGTCACTTCTCAGAGCCTCGGTTTCCCTCTGTAGAATAGAAACAACAGTCCCCACCTCACAGAATACTGGAGGTTGGATGTAATATATATATATTACATATATGACTAATAGAAGGCATTTCCTTGATGACGGCTATTACAGAACAGAAGCTGTCATGAATTCACTCTCTACCCCCTCCCACCCCACCAATCTGCTCATCACCCCATCCTTCACCTCACTTAGCTTTCTTGGATACTCACTATCCCGTCTCCCAGGCATGGTCACAAAAATGGAAGTGCTCAGAGACTGAGCTCCTACCTAGAAGCCTACCGCTCCTTTTTTCTATAGGCAGTAATAATATGATGAAACATCTGCTATTTCAGCATTTTTTACACATACAGTTATTTCAGTGACACCGACTGTATTCCCTGCATTGTGCGATTGTCACCATTAGCCATTTTGAAATGTTCATCACCTTTCGTGGAAGCTATGTACTCCAAAGCAATTACTCCTTTTGTCCTCTTCCTCCTCTCATAAGGATAACCCACAGGTCAGTGATTCAAATCCTCCAGATACTCCTTGGGGGAAAGATGGACCGCCTCGTCTCATAAAGATGTACAGGCTCAGAGAACAGATGGAGGATCTTTATGAGTTGGAATCAACTTGACAGCAGTGGGTTTGGAGTTTCTACCTCTGCTAAGTGTGGGAGAAGGATGAGTGATGAAATGCTCTGAAAACACACTGGAGGGTCAGCTATGGGTCAGTTCTGATTTGACAGTACACAGCAACAGTGGTTGCAACTAAGCTTTGGTTGCTATGCATCTGCCTATTCTAGCTGTTTGATGAAAGTGTGATCCTACAGCATCTGTCCTTTGTGACTGACTCCTAAGGACATTCCCAAAGGAATTGAAAGCAGAAGTGCAGATGCTTGTATCCCAAAGTTCACTGCAGCACAACAGCCAAAGGTGGAAACAACCCAACATCCATCAACAGATAATTGGATAAACAAACTGTGAAACACATATTCAAAACCTCATTTGCCATCCAACAGCAACTTGACTCCTCTCTGACACTTCATTGGGTTTACAAGATTGTGTGTCACCCAGGAGAAGGCTACCAAGTGGGGCTGCTGGGGGATTTGAAATGCCAGGGAGGTGTGGTCTTTAGGTTTGCATATGGACTCCACCACCAGATCTCCCCAGCATACACAGACTGGAAGCAAAGTGCCAGTACATTTTACAACATGGGAAAGGCTTGAAAATATTACACTGATTTAAATAGTTCCATTAAAATAAATATTGTATGATGCCATTCAAATGAAATATCTAGAACAGGTGAGTGTTTACATATTAAAGTTTATTTACTAGTGATTGAGAGTATATGAGAATAACAGAAATGAAGTCATATCCTTAAGGTATCAAACTTCTAGTCAAGACAATAGAAAAATGTGAGAACAGAGAGTGGAAGGTAATGGCAATTGTTGAACAATATGATAAATGTATTATTGTCACTGAATTGTACATGTGAAAAATACTGTAAATTTTTTTTGCCTGTGTATTTTCCATGACAAAAAAAAATAATGCTATTTCTTGTCAGGGTTAAAAGTTTCATATATGACTTTGTCCTAGAAATAGGGGATAGAGAAGAAAATTTTAAGTTCCACGTTATCCCAGGTATAAAGGAGTGTGGAGAAGAGAGAGGACTGTTCAATGACAAAGGTGTCTGAGCCAGAGGGGACAGGGCCCCGGGGGAGAGGGAAGGGTTGACATGCACATCCATTGTATTAGCATCTTTGGAACCCTATACCATTTTATCAATATTGGTGGAAATTAAAAAGAAAATGCGCACGCTGGATTTGGTTAACTTGAATTACTTTAGTAATAACCTCCTTCTGATCTCTTCAGTCTCCTCAATCTTCTAAGCCATCTGCACACTGCAGCCAAAATAATCCTCTTAAATACCACTTTCATTATGTTGAGTCCCTTCTCAGGCACTTTCTCACAATTGCCTAGAGGATAAAGGGCAAACTGTGCTGCTGCTGCTGCTGCTGTGTGTGTGTACTTCATAAGTGTATCTACGGGCATGTGGGTGCTTATGGATATGGGGTAGTGAAAGCATAAAACATTTTTTCATTTTCTGAGGTTTGGCTAATAAAGCACGAACATCATTTCACTTCAACTGCTGTTAGATTTCTATGTGTCCCATAAAGTCAAATTCGTTGCTGTGGAGTAGGAACTGACTTATAGCTGACCCACCAGTGGGCTTTCAAAGACTGTGGAGATTTCTCATGTAAAAATTATACGAGTGGTACACTTTAGGTCTAAATTAAAATGTTGTTGTCGTTGTGTGAGAATCTTTATTTTCTTGATGCTGAGCTTCAATCCATTTTGAAAGGCTACAGTCCTTGACCTTCTGCAACAAGATCTTCAGGTCCTCCTCAGTTTCAGCAAGCAGGGTTGTGTTGTCTGCATAACGCAAGTTGTTGATGAGTCTTCCTCCAATCTTGATGCCACGTTTCTCCTCATAGAGCCCAGCCTCCCAGATTATCTGTTCTGCATATAGATTGAAAAGGTATGGAGATAGGACACATTCATGGCATACACCCTTCCGAATTTTGAACCATGCAGTATTTTCTTACTCTGTTCTGACAACTATCTCCTGATCTAAGTATTGTTGTTGGTTGCTGCTTTTATCATGTGCCATTGGGTCACCTGCGACTCACATTGACCTTATGTACAATAGCCATAAACCCAGCTCTATCCTGTGCCAATCTTACTGTCTCCAACACACCTACCCCAATTACCCCAGTCACTGAATCAATCCATCTCATTGAGGGTCTTCCTCTCCTGCGCTGTCCCTCCACCCTCTGCAAGATATTCCTCTCTAAGGACTGGTCTCTCCTTGCAACATACCAAAGTATATCAGACAAAGTTTCAGAATGCTTGCCTCCAAGGAGCATCCTGGTCTAACCCTCTTTAGGATGAACCTGTTTGTTCTCCTAGCAGTCCATGGTATATTCAATATTCTTCTCCAGCACCACATCTCAAAGACATCAATTCTCCTTATATAAATCCTAGTCATCTGTGTTTCATTGACTATGCAAAGGCATTTGGCTATGTGGATCACTACAAACTAAGCTTTACATAAGCACAATTAAATGTTCTGGGATTCCCATTCTTCTCAGAGTCAGCCACAGTTTGTTGTGATCCACAGAGCCGAATGCTTTTACATAGTCAACTAAACACAGATAGACATTCCTCTGGGACTCTATGCATTCAGCCAATATCCATCTAATATTGGCTGCCTTTTATTTAATATTCACTAGGTTCCAGAATGTCCAGTGAAGTGAGCACTAATAGTATTCTCCTTTACAGATGAGGACAGTGAGTCGCAAGAGGTTAAAGCATCTAGGCCCACGATCTGCACCCACTCCCCAGGCACTCAACCACTCCTGTTCCACATTATTAGTCCTTTCTTGCTAACTCCTATTGCAGTGTGATACACTTTAAAATACTTCACAGCTATGAAGTTAACTTTACTTTGGCCTTGGAAGGTTTTTTGTTGCCATAGACTTATACAAAAGTTAAAGAGAATTCAGGCGATGATGTTGCTAGGTGCCCTCAAGTTGAATATGACTCACAGAGACCCTGTCAGCAACTGATTGAAACTTTTCTAAGTCCAGCTTGTGTCAACCATGTAGGCAGAGGAGAACCGTGATCCATAGGGTGCAAATGCTGCAAGTTTGCAGAAGCAGACAGCTTCAGGCAAAAGATTCAAACCATCAACTTTTTGGTTAGCAGTTAATGTTTTAACCACTGTTGACCGGGTGTTTATTAACCTTGTCCTGAGCTCTGGGAGTATAGTTTGTAGGGTCTTATGCTGTTCTAAGACTTTGTGTCTCCTAAGGTTCAAATCCGCCCGTTACCACTCAAGAGCAAGATGGGCAGTCTCCTGTCAAAATATGTTTATGTGTCATTGAGTCAGAACTGACTAGTAATGGACCTTCTGCGAGTTTTAAGAGGCAGTACATTGTATGGGAGCTTGCCCAGTTGATGGATTTGAACCATGTACCTTTTGACTGACAGCACAATGCCTTACCACTAGGCCACCAGAGGTCCCTCTGTTACGGTATACAGCCTCTGGGAGTGCAGTGCAGTTTCTTGACACTAGGCCACATGCTAAGTGAACAAACACAGTCCCATAAGAATAAATACAGTATAAGACTATTCTTGTAGAACGTGTATGAGGATCCAAGGAGGGGCAGGGAGTGGGGAGGAGCTGAAGAGTGAGGATGGGCGGGGGTGGGAGGGGCAGTGGTGGTTAATCATAGGGTCGCAGAATTTGATGGATAGAGGGAGAGGTGGGTAAAGGAAATGAGAAAGATCTAATGTGAACAAAAAACAGTATATACAAACTTTGTAAG
>NW_006399843.1:4768137-4775830 GCF_000299155.1 Elephantulus edwardii
CAGTATAAAATAAAAATTTTATTTTTTAAAAAATGATTGGAATATACAAAAGAAAAAAATATACACCCTCAGAAACTCAACGAAGAGTCACCATAAGTTGTAATAAACTCCATAGCAGTGAGTTTTAAGGGTACATTACGAGAAGGAGCCAATCCCTGGAGAAAGACATTCTGACTGGTAAAATAGAGGGTCCGCTAAAAAGCAGAACAGCATCGATGAGACGAGTTGGTGTGGTGGCTGTGCCAGTGGCTCCCACAGCAGCAGTTGAGAGGCTGACACAGGGCCAGGCCGTGTTTCTGTAGCACACAGCATTGTTATGAGTCAGAGTCAACAGCAACTAGCGAGATGTCTAAGAATAGGTTCAAGTCCTTGAGTGGTGCAAACGATTGTTGCTCAGCTGTTAACCAAAAGATTGGAGGTTGGCATTTCCCCCAAGGCACCTCAGAAGAAAGACCTAGTGATCCACTGCTGAAAACCTGTCACTGACAATCCTGTGTTCTATTCTGATAGGCATGGTGTCACCGTGAGGTGACCATTTGAACCAACTCAGATGGTGACTGGTAAGGCCCATCCTTGGGCTTATGTCCTGAGGAACATGTACTCAAATGAGCCATTGTCGGTGAGGGTCACTCCCTCTGGTTATGCCACTATCTCCCTCAGCTTCCAAACCCACAGGTAGAAACATTCTTTAAGGCCTCATTCCTCAAAGAATTATGTGGTGGCCACATCCTTAAGTTTGGTGTATCATAACATGTGCTTGAATGAGAATCCCATGTGCTTGAATGAGAATCCATCAGTGAGAGATACTCCCTCTTGGTTGTGACATTATCTCCTTTGGCTCCCAAACCCATGGGTAGATTGTTGTTTTCATTCTTATTAGGTGCCATCAAGTTAAGTACAACTCATAGCAACCCTATGAACAAAAGATCTGAACCCTGTTCTACCTTGTGCCTTCCTCACACTTCCTGACACACAAAAGCCCATTGCAACAGTCACTGGGTCCATCTGGTTGAGGGTTTTCCTCTCCACTGACCCTCCACCCTTCCCAGCATCATGTCCTTCTCCAAGGAATAGCTCCTCCTAGCAGCATGCCCAAAGTATGTGAGGTGAAGCCTCATCATTCTTGCCTCCAAGGAGCACTGCGGCTGCACCCTCTCCAAGACATATCTGTTCATTCTCTTGGCCATCCATGGATGTTCAGTGCTCTTCTCCAACATGGTGGTTTTTCATGCCTCAAAGAATTACCATGATTCACCCTCATCATATTCACACAGCATGAAGCAGGATGGTCTCTCCTTACACTGCCTCTGAGAAAAAGTAAGCCAAAGGCCCTCACTCAAAGGCCAAAGAACCTTGGTGTTCAGGCAGAGCCCTCAGCTTTGAAGTTTGACTCATGTAGCATGATAATGGCAGCCTCATGCAGGGACCTACTTTTAACGTCTTCAAAGGGCTTTCACATCAGTGATCTCATTTCATCAGCACAATGTCCCTGTCGGGGAAGTATTATTACTTCCTATTTGAGGCTAAAGAGAAGAGAAGCCCAGATTTTTCAGTGTCCTGTCAAAGAGTCTCCCAACAAAGCCATGGCTGAGGCAGATCCAGAAACCCCTTGTCACCAAGCCTCCCTGCCCAGCCTGTCCCCTTCACATAAATTTTCTGACCCAAACCACAGCACAGCAAAGTAGCCAGTTCCTTTCACTTTCCCTGTGAGCATGAAAGGGAAAATGAAACTCTTAACTTCCTTAAGGTTTTATCAGAAAGCCTTGCTAATCCATCAGCAGTCTGTTAGATAACAGCTTAAGACTCCCAGCTGCAAAGGATTACCTTCCCAGCTGATTGGGCACAACCCAATAGAGGGTTAGAGGGACAACGAGTGGCAGCAAACACCGGTTGGCCTTGGCACTTTCTCTGCAGACGTGAAGATGCTTAGATTTCCAGATGCTTCTGTCTTCCCTCTGATGGGCAGGGAGCCCAGCATCTGCCATGGATATCAAGTGACTCTTCAGCCAACGGTTTTTAACTGACAATGTGTTCCTGAAAAGCTTGTCATTAAATATTTTTTACAAGCACCTGCTTTGTCCCAAACCCTGTGTAGATACTGTAAAATGGCTTTAAATAGAATGAATAAAGAATATTTTCCATCCACTTCCACTGTAATTACAGCAGTGCATTTTCAGGGTGAAAACCAAATTAGGCACAGGCCAAAATTCCTCTTAGTGCTAAGAGGGGCCATGGCCCCCAGTCCACATGCTCATGAGAGGGGTTACAGAAGCATTCACTGAGGGCAGAGGGCCTGGAAGAGTCTCCAAGCACCATCCCTTGGATTACACGGATTATTGCTCCAATGCCAGGCATGGCAAGGTGCCCGATGCCCTTCAAATAGAAGCATTTAGACTTACTTTGAGCATGTTGTCAGGAGAAGCCTGTCCTTGGGAAAGGGACATCATGTTTGGATCAGAGGAAGATCCCCAATTGAGATAAAATGACACAGAGATTGCAACAATTGGTCTAGGTACAGGCGAGACTGGGAAGGTGATGTGAGATCAGATGACACTTTGACCTGTTGGTCACTGTGAGAGTTGACAGTAACTAACAGCAGGCTTCCATCAGTTTTCTATTGGTATCACAGCAGTTTATAAGTGAAGGAATCTGGTGAGGAGTTATTATAACTCAAAGACACATGGTTTAAATCCACCAGCTTCTCCAGGGGAGAAATTTGGACAGTTTCCTCCCATGTGATTTACAGCCTCTGAAACCTGCTGAGGGCTCAATTAAGTTTCCATTCTGACTTGATGAAACACAACAATGATGTACAGGCTTTATTTCTGCTGAAATCAGCTGACTTTTTCCTCTCATGAACAGGTGGAGGACATTTGATCTACTCCATTTCCCCAGAGGGCAGGAAAAGGGGTTACCAGTGCAGAACCTCTGACAGCCAGAGGTAGACCAGAGCCCTTAATCTCTTAGATGTTTACTGAGGTCACCCTCTACCATTAAAGCGCCACCCTCATGAAAGTCTGGATTATCAAAAATGCAACAAAGAAATATGTGCCTCCCCCCACCCCCACCCCAGTCCCCGAACTAGTGGTTTCTCAGAACTAGGAGAATCAGACTAAATTCAGGTCAGGAATTGAAGCTGGAGTGATGTTTCTGAAATTAGGACCTTCCAGACAGCTGGGCCATTTGCTGCTGTAGCCTAAGTCATTGAGAAGAAAGCTTGGGTGTCTGCAGGGGTGCTGTGGAAATGCTGTCTGTTCAGCCATGGAAGACTTGGATAGGTGACCCAGCGGGTTCCATCTGAAGGCACACTGGATCGAGGGGGGCCGGGAGACAGGCTTTCCAGCTCTGCTCGGCCAGGTTCAGGTCACAGAACCAGCTTTCCTTTGCGCCTGGGTCTGGGACTCGCTGTCCCCTTGTCGGGACAACCACTATTTGTCCAGCCCCCATGCCTCCTCATCTGGTAAGGACACACCTCCATTTTTCTCGGGAAACTGTATCTCCCTCCCTCTTAATTCACATAATGAGTGGACCAGGGGTGAGTGCAGAATCTAAGTTTGGCACAGGCAGGTATCCCCTTCTGTAAAGCAAGGAGCTCTGGTGGTGCAGTGCTTGGCTGATAACCAAAAGGTCAGAAATCTGAACCTGTGGGAGAAAGATGAGGTAGTTGGCACGCTTAAAGATTTGCAGCCCTGGGGACCCTGTGAAACAATTCGACTCTATCCTACAGGATCACTGTACATTGGAAATGACTGGAGAGCAGTGGGTTTGAGTTTGGTTTGTCCCATCATAGTGACTGGTTCAGAGTGGGTCATGTGAATCAGAAAGCACCAGTCAGATCCTATCATGAGACTTTTGCCAGAACCAGGAAAAAAGAGAGAGATGGTTTTCAGAGGTGGCTCCTATGGGGAGCTGGGTGGCTGTTCTTAGAGATAGCTTCACTGACAATGAAGTTAATATCGTGGGAATCAGAACCCAGCAATGGAGCTCTGGCAGCACTGGCATGTTCTTTAAGCCCCTAGCTACGCCTGAGGCTATCCTTGGACCTCCTGGTCGTGTGGGATCAGAAATCCCCTTTTTCCTTAAGCCAGTTTGCAATGTCACTTTTAACCAAAATAGCTTTTAGTAATTATCCCTCAACTCGACTTCCCATCCACCTTTGATTTTTCTTAAATTCTACTTGCCCTTAAGCGACCACTTAGAAGTTTTTTGAGTATTCCTGGCGTATTCCCTTAGCTCTTGTCTTTCCACAACAAAATATCTTAATAGATATATTTCATTTATCCTAATACATTATTGATTGCACTTCACCCTTCGTCCCACGAGAATGTCAATTTGCTCATTTTGATCATGGATGCAACCAGATATCAAGAAGAGCGACTGATACGTAATAGGTAACCTCAAAATATTTGTCGTGTGAATGGTGAAATTTAGCAGTAGAAGAAGACTGTTAGATCCCTAGCATACAAGACTACACATGAGTCATGGACATAAAGAACTTTCACCAGCCTGGGGTGAAGTCTGGTTACTCTTACCCACCCCAAACTTCCTATGTTCACTCACCCTCTATGATTGGAGCTAAATCATTATAATGAATCATTTCCCCATGTATTAAATACCCATGATATGCTGAGGGAGCATTGGTGGCTTAGTGGTAAGGGGTTGAACTGCTAACTGAAAGCCACATTGTTCAAACCCACCATGGGAGAAAGATCAGCAAGCTCCTCCCAAACTATCTCTGAAACCCTGTGAAGGGATCTGCTATGAGTTGATACTGACTCTGCAGCGCATAGCAACGATAGACCAAGCAGGGATGGTGGTATAGTCCAGAGAGAACTGTGCTACTCACACAGAGATCACACCTCTCTGGTGGCTCAAACCCAGCAGCCATTCAAAGGGAGAAAACAGAGCAATCTTCTCCCTGTAAATATGGTTTACAGCCTCAGAAACTCAATGGAGGGTCAGCTAGGAGTCAGTTTCAACTTGACAGCAACAAGAAAGCTGTGACAAATACTGAGATAAGTGAGTAAGTGTTGAGTATCCACAGATGAATAAGATAGTCTCTGCTCTCAAGGGGCTTCTGGTCGAGAAAAGAACAGTGAGCAAACAGAGAATCCCATGCCAATGCTCTTATGACAATATTGATGATACCTGGCCCAGAAAGGGAAGAGAAATCTTCCCAGAAGAGGTGATGTCTAAATGTCATTTTGGAAGGAAGGCAGGCAGTCTTGACAGGGATGAACATGGATCATGGTAGAGAGAAGGTGGGAAGAAATGAATCAAGCACAAGACACACCAAAGGCTGGACAGGATTACCTCTTCTCTTTTCTTGTTTAGGGAGCTCTGGTGGCCTAGTGGTAAGAAGCTGCACTGCAATCCCAAAGGCACATGTTTCTGATTCACCAGCTGCTCCACAGAAGAAGGATGTGATTTATTACCTCTGAACCCCCCCGCTGGAGGGTCAGCTATGAGTTGATCCCAATTCAACGGCACACAACAACAACAATGACTCTTCTCGTCTGGGTTGACATCTTCACAAATTGCCTTATTCAATCTCACCTGCCAAAGATTCTCCCTCACCAGGTAAAGTAGATGGAGGTCTTTTACTTTGGGTGGTAGAAAAAACACTCATCCCTTGTCTCCACTCATACTGTCTCATCATCTAGGAATTCCCATAGACTCCTGTTGAAATCAAGGTCTTGGTTTCTATCAAGAATCAACCTTGCACCTAGTCCAGTTCTAGATGCCTCTTATGCTATACCTTTTTAAATGTTTTAAAATTTTATTCTGATTTATTTACAAAGTTTACATACATTGTTTCTCACAAAAGATCCTTCCTATTTTCTTCACCCCACCCACCCATCAAATTGTGCAACTCTGAGTAACAACCTACCCCCCCATCCACACCCCTCTATTTCTACCCTCCACACACACACACACACCCCTTGGATCTTCATTCTATAATAATGGTTTTATACAGTATTTTTCCATGTGGGACTGAGTTAGTTCATTCAGCATAATGCTCTCCAATCCCTCCCAAGTTAGGTATTAATTTACAAAATGATTGCTCCTGCGTGCTGCATACTATTCCATTGTATGAATGTACCACAACTTCTCAGTCCATTCGTTTATGGTTGGACATCTGGGATTATTTCCATGTTCTTGCAATGGTGAATAACTCTGCTATAAACATTGGTGTACAAGTTTCCCTTTGAGCCTCAGTTCTCATTTTCTTGGGGTATATTCTAAGCAATAGAATAGCTAAGTCATAGGAAATGCCTATGTTCAGTTTTTTGAAGAACATGCTATATCTTAAAATAGGAGAATGTTTCCCTTCTAGTCTTCACAAACCCAGTGCTCCCACTCTACATCCTTCCTGATTGTGCACTCCCAGGATTGACCATGATACCTTTCTCTACTAAGTCTTCCTTGAGTGGCTCCTCCCAGCACTGGCTGAGACCCGAATAGATCGTTCCCCAGCCTGACTACATCTGTCTGACACCTTATCTCCAATTTCTATATTCTGCTGCAAGTTTACCAACACATAAATAGCTTCCCTCTTAGTGGTCAAATGATTTTTTCCAGTTCCAAAGAACATTATTTTCTTCCCAGACAAAAAACAAGAAAGATAAGAGATATTTCCACCATGACTAAGTTATCCTTAAGTTCCTCCAGAACCCAAATGTGATTGAACTAATACTGACCTTTCCACAGATAACAGCTTCCAAAGATATTGTCTGCCTCAGACATAATTATTGAGGAGTATAAGTCAAAATTCCACTTCTTTGGTACTGTCTCACCCATTTATCTGTGAAGGGAGGGTGGAGAGGGTCATTGTATACATAAAGCTGATATTATGGCCAAATTCCCGCTGCTTAGGCCTGGTTTTGGGGTGCATGATCCCCCACCACATCCCATATGGACCTCACAGTATGATGGTCACCCAGGCACAAGTTTGTCAAAGCTTTCCCTTTATACCATATACTCTTAAGAGTATGTAGCAAAGTTCTGTTTATCAGCAGAAAAATCTTAACGTCTCTAACCCTGTGAAAATGGGACTAATTAAGGTATTTACTTCAGCTCAATATCAAGAAAACAAAGATTCTCACAACTGAGACAATTGGCAGCACCATGATAGATGGAGAAGAGTTTAAGATTGTTAATAATTTCAGTTTACTCAGATCCACAATTAACATTCTTGACAACGAAAGTTAGGGAATCAAAAGATGAATTGCATTAGGGAAATCTTCTTTCATGAAACCCTACAGAGTGCTGAAGAGCAATGATATCAGTATAGAGAGGTGTGCCTGATCCAAGCTATGGTCTTCGCAATTACTTGCTATACATCAGAAAGCTGGACAATGACTAAGGATGACAGATGAAGAGTAGATGTCTTTGAGTAGTGGTGCTAGAGAAGTGTATTAAACATAACATGGACTGCCAAAAGAACAAACAGGTCTATCCTAGAGAAGGTGAAACCAAGTTATTCCTTGGAAGTAAGAATGTTGAAGGTTTGGCTGATATGTTGTTGTTGTTGTTGTTGTTGTTATGTGCTGTCGAGTCATTTGTGACTCATAGCGACCCTATGTACAACAACCCTAAACTGTGCTCTATCCTGTGCCAATCTCATTACTTCTGACACACCCAGCCCGATTACCCCAGTCACTGAATCAATCCACCTCATAGAGGGTCTTCC
>NW_006399843.1:4779000-4786679 GCF_000299155.1 Elephantulus edwardii
TTCTTTGGCTCTGGTTGTTGGTGCATATATCTGGATGATAGTAGTGTTCACTGGACTTCCTTGTAAGTGTATGGATATAATCCTATCACTCACTTTGGTAATATTGCCAGGAGAAATCAGTCTTTAGAGAAGGACTTCATGCTTAGAAGGATAAAGGGGCTGTTTAGGTGAGGAAGACCCTGAAGGACATGGATTGACACAGTAATTGGGGGAATAAGGGTAGAGGTATCTGAGACATTGAGACTGGCTCAGGATAGGGCAGGGTTCAGAGCTATTTATTATGTATAGGATTGCTCTGAGTTGCAGGCAATTTGAAGTCACATAACAACAACAACTTCAGGGAGATGATCAGTGCAGTAAGTGAAATAATCCAAGTTGAGCACTCAGAGTCTAATCTTACACAAAATAAAGGCTCAATAGATGGCAGATCTAATTGTAGGACATAACAAGCTGCTAATTGAAAGGTGAGAAGCTCAATCCACCAGCCCCTTCAGGGGGAAGATGGACAGTAGCCTATCATGAAGATTAACACTCTGAAAAACTCAATGGAGGGTTACTGTGAGTCAGAGCACATTCAACAGCAGTGAGGATGGGCTTTGAGAAGCGGTGTTCACAGTTTATAGTAATTGCTAACCTAATGGTAGCCATTTTGAGATCCACTAGCAGCACTTCAGAAGAAAGGCCTGGTGGCCTCCTCCCTCAAATATTCCAGCCAAGTGAAGCAGTTCTATTCTAGAACACATGGGCTCACCATGAGTTAGGATGGAGGTTTGGTCTGGTTATGGCTTTGGAGTCCCTGGGGATTACAAACGATTAACATGTTTGGTTACCAATGAAAAGGTTGGAGGTTTGAGTTTATGCAGAGACACCTCAGAAAAGTGGCCTTCTGGTCTACCACTGAAATATCAGCCACTGAGAACTCTAGGAAGCATGACACACGCGGAATTGCCACACATCAAAATTCAATCAACAGCAACCATTTTTTTAAAGCCCCTACAATGACTAGGGAGGACAGAAGGAGAGTGGATGCTTTTGAGCTGTGGTGCTGGAGAAGGGTACTGAATGTACCCTGGACTGCCAGGAAAACAAACAGATTCATCTTGGAGAGGATTAAACCAAGCTGCTCCTTGGAGGCAAGGATTCTGGGGCTTCGTCTGACATACTTTGGACATGTTGCCAGGAGGGACGGGTCCTTGGAAAGGGACATCATGCTTGGGAGGGTGGAGGGACAGCACAGGAGGGGAAGACCCTCTATGAGATGGATTGATTCGATGACTGGGGTAATCGGGATGGGTGTGTCAGAGGCGGTGCGGTTGGCGCAGGATAGAGCAGGGTTTAGGGCTGTTGTGCATAGGGTCGCTATGAGTTGGAAACGACTCGATGGCACATAACAACAACAACAACAACAAAGTCTCAACATCAATTTCTTCTTATTTATTAGAAAAACTCTTTGCTTGGAAAACTGCCTTTATAGAAGTATACAAAAGCATCACAATTGCTCGTAAGGCATCTGACTGGGAAGGGGAGTCGGGGAAGGAGTCCTGAGACAGATGCAGAAGCTTGGCTACCAGAGTTTCTTCCTACAGGACTTAGCAGCCTGGCTCTGGGCTGCAATAGAAAGGGGAACCACAAAATTAGGGTCTACCAGCTATGACCGAACCTGGAACTCACTGGAAGCAATGAGGGCCTGGAAAGTGGTTCTTAAAAGGAGGGAGATTTCCAGCAGTCAGCCTGCACCCCTTGAGTTTCCTCTTTCTATTCATTCATTCATTCATCTACCAATTACTAACCAAGCCCCTTCCACCTGCCAAGTACTGGAAATACAAAATTGAACACGACAGACCACGATGTTTGCCCAGGAGCTTACATTCTGTTCATTTAGTTAAGGGTCTTTAATGTTTAAGAATTATGTGCAAACTAAACCAGTTGATGAAGATACAAACAAGTTCACATCAGAACTAAACTATGACTATAGCATTCTTTCCAACTCAGTGACTCTCTCAGGCACAGTAGAACTGCCCAGGGCTTTCCAAGGCGAAAATGTTCATGGAAATATCTTTCTCCTACAGAAGAATTGGTGGGTTTGAACCTCCAACTTTTCCATTTGCATCTGAGCATTTTAACCATTGTGTTACCTAGCGAACACCTGTGTCTTGGTTCCTTTTAGTGTGTACAAAGCAACTGGAGTCACTCTCTACTTTTAAAAGAAAACAGAAGGAAAAGAGACAAGGAAGGAGAAGAGAGGGAGAATCTTCCTAAACAGTAAGAAAGGATTTTTTAAAAAATAACAAGAAGCATGACATCAATCATCCGGTAAAAGTCCCTCTGTTTTCCTCCCAGAGCTGGTAAGCTTTCAGGACTTCCTGCTGTCCTGCCTGAGAGAGTGCCTGGTTTCAGCCCTTCCTTGCACACAAATGCCTTAGAAGACTGCAGGCCCTCCTGAGGCGAGGAGGAGGGTCAGTTTTCTCCCCAGATAAATACTGCAACCCTGGCTGTCCTGAAGACTGACAGAAAAACTAGAAAACAAAAACCAAGAAGATGACACCTTAAACAGACCAGCACTCCACCCTGTCCCACAAATGCAGCAAGAAACACAGGAAGTGGGGACGAGCATTGAGACTGAGTAAGAGAGCAGAGAAACAGCGAGGGAACTGCAAACCGGCAAGAATCAGTGGATCAATAATGTGTTGCCTCAAGAAGGAAAATTGCTTCTCCAGGTGCCCTGCACCTCCCCACCCCCCAGCTGAAGCGCTCCCCACTGCTGTGAATTTGCAAAGTGGCCCCAGAAGAAGTGCCTTGACCATGACAGCCCCTGCCTGTACAAAGAGACAGGACCCACGCTTTGCTCTAAAATCAGCAAAGTAACCCTCTCAGGGGTCTGTCTGGGGTTGCCACCCCCACCCCTGGACAATTAGCTGCAAGCCTGCTATGAAATGCTCCAGCAAAACTGTGCTGTGCAATCTGCTCTCATCATCCATACTCCACAACTAACGATATTATTTACTGTTCAGCTTTCACAAGCACATGAAGCTATTTGGGACAGGCACACCTCAGTCTTTAAACTGACATCCTTGTTCTTTATCACTTTAAAGAGTTCTTTGATCATACACTTGCCAATGCATCCCATCTTCTGATTTCCTGACTGCTACTTCCAGGAGTGTTAATTATGGATCCAAGTAAAAGGAAATCATTGACTTTGCCCAACTTTTCTCCATTTATCATGATGTTTCCTATTGGTTTAATTGTGAGGATGTTTTGTTTTGTTTTGTTTTATGTTGAGATGAAAGCCGTATTGAAAGCTATAGTCTTTGATCTTCTTCAGTAAGTACTTCAAGCCGTCTTTATTTTCTGTGACTAAGAGGTGTTATCTGCATAAGGAAGGTTGATGTTCAGTCTTCCTTCTATCATGATGTCAAATTCTTCATATAGTACTCCAGCTTCCTAAATTATTTGCTCAGCATAGTGATTGAACGGATAGTGTGAAAAGCTGCAACCCTGAAGCATTCACTTACTGATCTCCTCGTTCTGGTTAAAGAGCAACTTCTGGCTTTGTGTACCAGAGCTGCACGAACAGGATGAGCATGTGAAATGTCCTGAGATCCCTATTTTTCTAAATGTTACTGATAATTTATTATGGTCACACAGTCACAATTTATTATGATGTAAAGATAATTACATAGTCCATAAATCATAAGTAAAAATCTTTAAAGTATTCTCTGCTTTCTTCCAAGAACCATCTGACATCAGCAAAGATAACTTTTATTCCACAGCCTCTTCTGAATCTTGCTTGAATTTCTGACAGGTCCCTGTCAATGCCGTTTGTTAAATGGCAATTTTAAAGAATTTTAATATAATGTCATTTAAAAATAATTTTCAGCAAGATAATACTTTTGTGAGATACTTTTTTATGATTTCCACATTCCACCTTGGAGCACTTTTCTAGGAATGGAAACAGTTACAGATCTCTTCTAGGTGATTTAACTAGCTAGGTAGCTAATTGTCTTTCAAATTTCTTGACATAGAAGAGTGGACACATCCAGACCTACACCTGTTTGCTGAAACAACTGTTAGTCTTATTTTTGCCAGTGTCTTTGGTACAGCCTGGACTTCTCCCTTCAGTGCCATTGATTCTTTTTTTTAAAATACTGGTTTGCATACAAAAATGTCTTTATGCTGTGTTTCACTCATGTATGTTATGTTTTACACAACCTTTCATTCCCACTGTGTTTCATACAATTATTCATATACATTATATTTTTTATAATTTCTATTGATCTATCCCTACTATTATTCTGTCTTTTCAAATCACTACTGAATCTTTTCTGTTTTTTCACCTTCTATTCCCCAACCTCCAACAAAACTCTTCTACCTTAGTGATTTCTAAGGTGCCCCTTTTCCATCCCTTTCCTTTTTTAACGTCCTCTTTTGGACATTTAAACACATCTTACTAGTTACCCTTCTATTTTTACAGTAATAATCTTATGCAGTATTTGTCCTTATGAGACAGTTTGTTCACCGAGCATAGTGGTCTCTAGATTCTCTCATGTTAAATAGTATTTCATGAAATTGTTATTCCTTAGTGCTGCATAGTATTCTATTTTGTGAATGTACCACAATTTCTCAATCCATTTGTTAGTTGATGGACATTTAGGCTGTTTCCATTTTCTTGCTGTTGTGAATAATGCTACTATGAACATAGGTGTACATATCTCCATTTGTGTCTCAGTTCTAATTTCTTTGGGGTATACTCCTACCAGTGAAATAGTCGGGATTGTGGCATTTTACAATCCCACCAGCAAAGCGTGAGAATTGTAATCTCTCCACATCTTCTCCAATATTTATTGTTTGCTGTCCTGTTAAACTTTGCAACTGCTACTGGGATAAGATGGCATCTCATTGTTGTTTTAATTTGCAACTCTCTGATTGCCAGGGATTTTGAGCATTTCTTCTTGTGTCTGTTGGCCATCCAAATGCTTTCCTTTGTGGAAAGTCTTTCCGTGTCTTTTGCCCATTTTATTATTGAGTTATGAGTCTTTTTCTTGTGGAGGCCCTATCGTATTCTGCAAACTTTCATTATGAGATCCTTGTCTGAGATATGATTGTCAAATGTTTTTTCTCAGTCTATAGGTTTTCCTTTTACCCTATTGGGAAAAGTTTTTTATGCACACAAGGACTTAATTTTTAGAAGGTACCATTTGTTGATTTTATTGTCTGCTGGTTGTATATTTCTGGCTATTTTTGTAAGCCTTTTCACGTCATAAGCTAGGGCTTCTAAGTTTGATTCCATTTTGTCTCTTATGATCCTTATGGTTTGGCTCTTACCTCTAGGTTTCTGGTCCACCTTGGTTGATTTGTACATATAATGTGAGATGTGGATCATATTTCTGCAGGTAATGCCCAGTTTGCCAGCATCACTTGATGAAGGGGTTGTTATTTCCCCATTTAATGGGGTTTTTTTAATCCCTTGTCAAATATCAATTGATCATAGGTAGATGGGTTGATTTCTGGATTCTCAATTCTATTCTGTTGGTCTATTTGACTGTACCAATACCATACTGTTTGGGTTATTATGGTTGTGTGGTAGTTTTTGAGGTCAGAGAATACTATACTTGTCACTTCATTTTTAGTTTTCAGAAGAGTCTGGCTTATTTGAAATATCTCTCTTTTCAAAATTAACCCACCAATTGCCTTTTCTATCTCTTTGAAGAATGAGTTTGATATCTGTATTGAGATTGAATTGAACATGTAAATTGCTTTTGGTAGGATTGTTATTTTCACTTAGTTGAGTCTTCCTATCCACAGACAGAGAATATGTTTCTATTTAATTGGGTTTTTTATTGTTTCTTGTAGTAGTAGTATTTTACAGTTGTCCTTATATAAAAGTCTTTTGTGTAACTAGTTAGTTTTATTTCCAAGTCTTTCAGCTTGTAGTTTGCTATTGTAAATGGTGTTGTTTCCTTAATTCCTTTTTCCATGTTTCTTTATTGCTATAGAGAAATACCACTGGCTTTTGGATATTGATCTTGTATACTGCCACTCTACTAAATTGATCTAAGTCTAACAATTTTTGTTGAGTCTTTGGGATCTTCTGTCTACACTGTCATCTGCATGTAATGACAGTCTTACATTTCTTTGTCAATTTGGATGCCTCTTATTTCCTTCTCTTGTCTTATTGCCCTAGTAGGTTGTTGTTAGGTGCAGATGAGTTGAAAACAACTCATAGCGATCCTATGAACAAAAGATCTAAACTATGTTCTATCCTGCACCATCCTCACATTTCCTGACACACAATAGCCCATTGCAGCAATCAAGGTATCAATCCCCTTGGTTAAAGGTCTCCCTTGTCAACCCTCCACCCTTCCCAACAACATGTCCTTATCTAAGGAGAATTTCCTCAGGATTTTTCAGCTAGGATTTTGTTATAGATTTTTACATCTATGTTTATGAGAGACATTGGTCTATAGTTTTCTCTTTTGGTGATGTCTTTACATGGTTTTGATATTAAGTTATGCATGCTTCATAGAATGACTATGAGAGTGTTCCTTCTTCTTTCTAATTTTAAAATAATTTAAGTAGAATTAGTTCATCTATGAATGGTAGACTTCAACTGTGAAGCCATCTGGCCAGGACTTTTTTTATGGGGGAGTATTTTTATTTCTTCTCTTGGGTCTGTTCAAGTGTTTACATCTGTCTGTGTTAGTCTAGATAGTGTGTGGGTTTCTAGAAATTTGTCTGTTTTCTCTGTTGTTGTTGTAAAGTGCCGTCAAATCACAGGCAACTTATAGTGACCCTATGAAGGAGAGTCCTCAACACTTGTGTGTCTTTCATCCTCTCTCCGGGTTCATAGGGTTTCTGGAGGCAAGCTATTATGGAAGTGGAAGCCACTCCTCCTTCCAAGCTTGTTTTAATTGGGGAGCTCCACCCCACTCTCTGTCGGCATTGGGTAACCAACCATTAACACATGTGAAACATCCGTGTCACAGTTTCAGCCTCACAGCAACCACAAGTTACCGCTGTACAGAAACGTGTACACTAGGGCTGTACGACCTAGAGGAATGTCTGAACAAAAACAATGAAAGACAGGCCCAAGGGCCGCAGGCCCGAGGGCCCTTCTGTGTCTTACAACCCGGCATACCCAAATGCTGGCAAACTCCTTTCCCCAGACCCCCAGTTCATCTGGAAAGTCCACTCTGCCGACCCCCACATGGGGCCAAAAGAACACCACAAGTGCCCTGAGCCCTCAAACCCACCATGCCTCAAGAAGCCAGAGTCCAGATTCAGCTGACATTAAATCCCCCAAGACCCTGGGCAGGCACAACCTTTCAGTGTCTGACCAACCCAGTATGCCTGAATGCTGGCAAACTCCTTTCCCCAGACCCCCAGTTCATCTGGCAAGTCCGCTCTGCTGACCCCCACATGGGGCAAAAAGAACACCACAAGTGCCCTGAGCCCTCAAACATGCCATGCCTCAAAAAGCCCCTGTTTTCTCTAGGCTTTTTAATTTATCAAAGTATGCCTTTTTATCATATTCCATTGTTATAAGTTTTATTTTGGCTTGTTCTGTTGTGACATTATCTCTTTAATTTCTTATTCAAGTTATTTTTATTTTCTCTTTTTTTTTGTTACATTTACCAGAGGTTTGTCTATCTTATTTTTTTAAATATTATTAAATTTTATTA
>NW_006399843.1:4787680-4792139 GCF_000299155.1 Elephantulus edwardii
TCTCTACTCCCTTGCCTATCTGTGGCTCTCGTCTGTGACACTGTCTACTGAAGTGGCCCAGCTTTCCACAGTGGAAGCAATTCTGATCTCCTTTATTACCTTTGGGTGGCACTATCTTATTGACCTTTTCAAGGAACCGGCCCTGCTCTTGTTGATGGTTTCAATTGCTTTTCAGTTTTTTTATCCCATTGACTTCAGACCTTGTCCTTATAATTTCCTTTCTTCTAGAGGCTGTAGGATTAGCTTATTGTGCTTTTTTCTAATTAATGGAAGTGCTTTTGCTCCTTTTTCCCCTTGTTATGTGTTTGCCTCATGTGATGTATTGCCTCTTGAGCACTGCCTTAGCTGTATCTCAGAGGTTTTGATATATTTTAATTTTCATTTAAAACTTTTTAATTTCACTTTTTATTTCTACTATGGAGCAACAGTGGCACCCACTTTCTAAATAACATGCCTCTGAAAACTCCATGAACTTTGATAAATGTTGATATTTGTAGAGGGGCTTCAAGCCTTTTGTTCATAGGGTAGCAATGAGTCTTGCTTTACTCTAATGCAATCAATAACAACAGCATAAAGAATATGGGTGTTATTATGCCCAAGCAAGGTGTTATTTAGCTTCCATATGAATGATTTTTATCCGTTGCCCCCTTGTTGTCTAGCTTTATGGCATCATGGTCTGAGAAGACACTTTGTATTATTTCAATGTTTGGGGTTTTTTTTGTTTGTTTGGTTTTGTTGTTTTTTTTGTTTTTGTTTTTGTTTTTTTACTTTGTTTAGACTTGCTTTGTGTCCAAGTATATGATCAATTCTAGGGAATGTACTATGTATACTCAAAAAACAAAGCAAACTGTGTTTTAGGTGAAGCATCTGAACACATCTTCGAGGTCAAGTTGGCTAATTGTATAGTTCAATTATTTTGCATCTTTGAGTTTAACTTGTCTTTTGTTGAGAGTGGTGTGCTAAAGTCTCCTACTACTATTGTCATGTTGTCTATTTCTTTCATCTCTGTAAATTGTTGTTTTATGTATTTTGCAAGTCTATTATTTTGTGCATGTATGTTGACCAAGATTATGTCTTCTTGATCTATTGTTCCCTCCTTCTCTTTTATGTTAGTTTCCATCCTGAAGTCTACTTTATCAGATATTAGCATTGCCACTTCTATTTTTTTTTTTGTGGATGCAATTTACTTGATATACAGTTTCTGAGTCTTTAATTTTTAGTCTGTCTTTGTCCTTGTTTCTTAGATATGTCTCTTGTAGGCAAGATTTTGTTTTGTTGGGGTTTATTTTGGTTGTTAGTCTGTTACTCTTTTTATTCTTAATAGTTCATTTAAGCCATTCACATAAAGTATAATTATTGACAGCCCAGGTTTTCTCTTTACCACTGTACTGTGTTTCTTTTTCCTATTGTTTCTGGTTACTTTGGTCCATCCACTTTCTTTGCTGTCTCTATGTCAACAATATCCCTTTGAATCTCTTCCAGAGTTGATCTTATTTTCAGAAATTCCCTAAGTTCCTGCTTTTCTGCAAGTGACCTAATTTCTTCTTCCTATTTGATGTAGAGCTTTGTTGGATACAGGATTGGCTGGCAGTTGTTTTCTTTCAGCCTTCTGTATATGCCATCCCATTGTCTTCTTGCTTGTACTGTTTCTGCTGAGAAATCAGAACTTTATCTAATAGATTATTGCAGGTGACTCTTTGTTTTTCTTATACTGCTATTAGTATTCTATCTGTATATTTGATTTTGGAGAATTTGTCTATGAAATATCTTGGTGTTTTTCTTTAGGAGTTCTACTTTGGAGTTTGCTGAGCTTCTTGAATGTGGATTTTCTCATTTTTCATGATCCCTGCGAAGTTGTCTTCTAGTACCTCTTCCACAATTTGCTTAGTGCTTTCTCTCCCTCCCTCCCCACCCATTCTGAAATTCTGATCATATGTATGTTGTTCCATTTAATATTATCCTACATGATTCTAATATTTTCTTCAATCATCCCTCTGTCTTTTCTTCTAGCAAGTTCTTATTGAGATTCTTGGGGTTTAGCTCACTGACTCTCTGTTCTATTTCTTTTTTTCTGTTTTTTTGTCCCTCAACATGTTGGAAAATTCTGCCATTTCAGTCTTGATATTCTGAATTGCATTTTCATGCATTTCTGTTCTTTCGAGTACTATGTTAGTTGTAACTTTTTGCCTAACCCTAGCTCTAGATATTGTGAGTATGGTGCAAGATAGGGCAAGTTTCCAGTCTGTTGCTCATAGGGCTGCTATGAGTTGTAATCAACTCAATGACATCTAACAGCAACAAGTCTAGAGGACTTTATTCTATTTGTCCCTAAAAGCTTGATAGCTTTAAACTTAAGTTCAAGATCCATTTTGAGTTAACTTTTATATAAGGCATGAAGTTTAACCAAGAGTTGATGGAATACTAATATGACATATTTCAGCAAACAGAGGCTGCCTTACATGTGCTCACCAAGTTGTGCCAAGAAATCTGGAGGAAAAAAAATAATAAAAAAAAATTTAAAAATTAAAAAAAAAAGAAATCTGGAGGACAACTACTTGACAACCTGATTGGAAGAGATCTATATTTATTCCCATTCCAAAAAAATGGTTACCTGACAGAGTGTGAAAATTATTGTACAATATCACTAATATCACACACTAGCAAAATCCTGCTGAAGATTATCCAGAAAAGACTTGAACATTGATAGAGAACTACCAGAAATAAAAGCTGGGTTTAGACAAGGTCGTGGTACTAGGGACATTTTTGCCAAACACAGATGGATTTCGACAGAAAGCAGAGAGTACCAAAAGAATGTCTGTGCGTCTTTGACTACGCAAAGGCATTTGACTGGGTGGATCACAGTAAATTATGGCCAACCTTGAGGAAAATGGGAATCTGAGAACACTTAATTGTGCTTATACAAAACCTATACGTGGACCAAGAAGGCAGCCTCAGAACAGAGGAAGGAAACACTGCATGACTCAAAATCAAGAAAGGAGTGCATCAGGGATGCATCCTGTCTCTGTACCTTTTCAGTCTGTATGCATAAAAATAATTTGGAAAGCAAGGCTTTATGAGGAGGAGTGTGGAATAAAAAATGGAGGGAGTCTCATTAACAACCTACAATATGCAGATGACACAACCTTGCTTGCTGAAACTGAGGAAGACCTGAAGTACTTGGTGCAAATGGTCAAGGACTGTAGTCTTAAATATGGATTGAAGCTCAACATCAAGAAGACAAAGATTATGAACGAATGAAAACCCAAAATCTCTGTAAATGTTCATTAAAATTAATAAAATTTAATAATTAAAAAAAAGAAGACAAAGATTCTCACCACGGGGTCAATTGACAGCATCATTATAGATAGAGAAGAGACTGAGGTTGTTAGCAATTACAGCTTGCTCAGATCCACAATCAACACTCTTAATACCAGTAGTCAGGAAATCGAAAGACAAAATGCATTGGGAAAGTCTGCTGTCATCGACCTCTCCAGAACGCTGAAGAGCAGCAATGTCAGTTTAGATACCAAGGTGCACCTAATCTAGGCTATATTTTTCTTAGTTACTTGTTATGCTTCAGAAAGTTGGATGTTGACTAAGGATAAAGAAGAATAGATGCCTTCTAATTGTAGTCCTGGAGAAGAGAATCTTGAACATACCATGGACTGCCAAGAAAACAGATAGGTCTGTCTTGGAGTGGGTGAACCTAAGTCTCTCCTTGGAGGCAAGGCTTTTGAAGCTCCTCCTCACTTACTTTGGGCACGTTGCCAGAAGTTATCAGTCCTTGGAGAAGTACATCATGCTCAGAAGGGTGAGTGGACAGTGCAGGAGAAGGAGACCTCGGATGAGATAGATTGATACAGTGTGGCGATGGAGGTTGGTGTGTCAAAATTAGTGAAAGTGGCTCAGTACAAGGAAGGGTTCAGAGCTGCTGTACAGAGGGTCGCTATGCTATGCAGGTTTGGAAGCAGGAGTGGCATCCACTTCCTAAACAACTTGCTTCCGGAAACTGTATGAACTTAAATAAATGTTGATAGTTGTTCATAGGGTCATTATGAGTCATGCTCGACTTGAAGGCAATCAACAACAACATTTTCCATCCTCTGTTGAATTACTGGTAAGGAATTGTGCTGCCAACACAATGGCATGCAGTTTGAATCACTGCTCTGAGGAAGAAAGAAGGGCAATCTCCTCCAATGCAAACCAGAAAACCCGCTGGAGGTCTGCTAGGTGTCAATTCTGACTTGATGGTACACCACCACCACTATAGGAAGTTCATTTATATGCACTTTAATAACTGAATTCTTATAACAACCTTTTGGGGTGGGAATTCTCACCACTGGACCAATCAGTAGCATCAGGATGGATGCGAAGAGATTGAGCGTGTTCACAGCTTCAGTTTTCTCGTCTCCAAGGTCAACACTCTTGGCACCAGTAGCCAGGAAATAAAAAAACGTAT
>NW_006399843.1:4799025-4806447 GCF_000299155.1 Elephantulus edwardii
ACTGGTGCCAAGAGTGTTGACTGTGGAGCCAAGCAAACTAAAGCTGTGAACAATCTCCTTACCACTAGGACACCTAAATTGGGGCTATTATAGTATGAAGCATGAAGCAACTGGTTTACACTCTTTCAAGATTGTAGTTATAAGTGAGATGATTGTTAGGGGAAACCCCCATAATATACATGAATAAATTTTTTTTAAAGTTGAACAATGAGCAACCTCTCCAGCTTTCATTTGGAGTATTTTCTCTCATGCTCACCTGAAGCCTAGGCTTCTGGAAGGTTTGTGACATGGTTGAGGGCCTCTAGATGTTTGGACCCATGGCTATGATTTTCTATTCTAGTAGTTGGACTTCCACTGTTGAAGATGAAGATGGTCACTCTGGAAGCTTACAGACTTCATGCAGCCCAGACTCAGCCCCGCAGTGGGTGAGAGGTGGCCTCCCTGCACTGCTCTGCAGCAGTTCTCCAGGCGGCACCTTGGGAGATCCACCTTTTCAAAGTGCTTATCCTCTGTCCATCTCCATGGTTCTCCTAGAGGAGGGTGTCACTCCATGGACTGAAGACCTCGAGATTTCCCAGCAGCCCCACACTGTCCTGTAGTCCTCTGGGTACTCACCGTGCTCCACCCAGGAGAGGAGAGCCTGGTCATCACTCAGTTGCTCCCGCGCTCCTCCCCTTTGTCTCTGCCTTCAGTTACAGGCCCAAGTAGTCCATCTCTCCAAGGCTGAAGGTTGGACTGAGAGCAGCATCAGCAAACAGGCAGCCAGCTGACCCCCTTCTGCCTCTGTAGACCTTTTCTTGGTGACTTCTGGTACACCAAAAGTCACTAAACGTTAAGTGAGAACCAAGATAAAACCCACCAACCAACACATGAAAGGAAGCTTCCAGCTAGTGGGTCTAACAGATTCAGACAAGGAAACCTCATCCTTTCTGGAGAAAGATGGGGTTCCAGCTCCCATCATCAGCAATACAGTTCCCCAGCACAGACTTGGAGAAATCAGAAACTATCAGAGTCCATATGAATTAATGAGTAAATACACTGATTTTCACTGTTGTTATTGTTACGTGCCATTGAGTTGAGTATGACTAACAGTGACCCTATGAACAACAGACTTGAACCCTGCCCTACCGTGTGCCATTCTCATAATCTCTGGAAGAGTTGCGCCCATTGCTGCAATCACCATGGTGATTCTTCTGGTAAGGGGGGCCTCCTTCTCCTTCCCTGACCTTCCACCTTTCCAGACAGGATGTCCTTTCCAAGAAACAGTCTCTGCCAGCAACATGCTCAAAGTTTGAGAGATGAAGCTTCACCATCATTGCCTCCAAGGAGCACTCTGGTTGCACTTTCCCTAAGATATATATCTGTTTGGGATTTTTGGCAGTCTATGGAATATTCAGTACTCTTCTCCAGTACCCTTTGTCTCAATACCCTTTGGAGGTGAAAGCTGGGGAGGAAGATGCAGATGGAGGCTGAGACAGAGGGACAGAGGAGACATGCAGGGGCAGGGCAACTGTACTTCCCTGAGATACATCCATTTCCCCAGACCAGGGTCTGCTCCCCACCATCTCTCTTCCTGGGGCCACAGGGCTGAAGTGTGTGTCCTCTCCTCGCCTTTTTAGGTGGATCAGCTTCTCTGCATACAGTATGAAGGCTTGGCTCACCTCACCAACCCCACCCTCTCCCAGCAGGAAGCTGGCTACTGCCCAGGCTGCCCTGGCTTGGAGCCCTAGCAAACAGGAGTGCAGGTGTGAGGGAGAGCACGAGTGAAGACACTCGGACCCCATGGCCGCGGGCGTGGAGCGGAGCCTGGGCAGCCTCACTGTCTTCAGCCGAGATGACTTTGAGGACGACTGGCGCCAGGTGGCCAGTGGTGGCTTCAGCCAGGTGTTCCAGGTGCGGCACAAGCGCTGGCTAATGGAATATGCCATCAAGTGCTCAGCCTGCCTCCAGAAGGATGCCACCAGGTACCCACATACCTGCTAACCCTCACCTTTCAGAGAAGACACTGATGCAGAGTAGGGTGATGCCAAGGGAAGGGTGGGCTGGGGTTGACGCAGAGGATCAATGTTCCTACACACCACCCAGTAGGCTGAACTCCTCCAAGCCAGGACCAGGCCACGTCTGTTTTGTTTCCATACTTATCATGCAGTTGGCACATAATATTGTTTATGGAATCAACAGAGTTCAAAGCAGAGCAGAAACTGCCTACCAAAATAGCCTTTGTCCCATCTGACTCCCAGATTCCTCCCTCCCCCGTCCAGCCACTTCCTACGTTCTAGGTGGAAGGTGGTGAGGAATTAACTTGCCTGCCTTTGCTACTCTCCCACCCACCTTAGATTCCCAGGACAGGACTGTGTCCCCTAAAGGCCTTTGGCACTGTACCCAGTGACTCTCAGTGACCTGTGGGGAACCACGTGCTCAGTACTAGCTGGTGAGTCCTAGCCCAGCAGGTGTGAGCGGGGGGTACGTAGCTGGGAGAGGCTTCCCAGCCAGATGAGCACATAACCTTCCTGTGCCCCGCCTCACTTGGCCTGCACATCGGACCTGCTGGAGGACCTATTGGAGAATCTGCGAATACCTCACTTCTCTTCCTGTTTTTTGCCTCTGGCTTTTCTGCAGCTCTCATCTTGCACTTTAATGCCATTTCAACTAGTCTCCCTCCTCCATTCCCACTGTGTACGTTCTTCTGTTTCTTCCAATGTGATGGCTTCTGTCTCGTTCTGGCCTGGACTGCATGCTTGTGCTGTGTGCTTGCTTCCTTGCAGCCATGAAGGAGACAGTTGAAAGCTAAATCTGAATAACACAGCCATTTCCTTCTCTCACAGTTCCTTGGACATCAGCTAGAGGGTCTTAGGATGGGTATCTTACTGGGATGCTGTTTTGTCTTATTTCTTTTCTATGGTCAGGCTCCCTGGACGCAGCCTCAGGCCCCACACACTCACGCCAGTCCTTTCTCTAACTTCCAGATGCACCTACTTATCTCATGGATGGGGCAAGGTGAGGTAGCCCAAGACTCACCCACTTTCCTTCCTCCACATCTCTTGGTTGACTTTGGAGAGAAGTGAAATTGTTCTAGGATTTGTCTAAATAACTTACAGCCTTTGAAGTAAAGCATTCTGGTGGCACAGTGGTCAAGTACTCAGCTGCTAAACCAAAGGTCGGTTGTTCGAACCCACTAGCCACTCTGCAGGAGGAAGATGTGGTAATTCATTCCTACAAAGATTTACAGCCTTGAGAATCCCACGGAGACATTCTGCTCTCTCCTGTAGAGTAGCTATGAGCCAAAATTGACTCAATGACAGTGAATTTTGTGGGGGAGAAAAGAGACAGGTGTTTTTGACAAGACTACACTGTTAGACTACTGCTTTCCCTTCCCAATTTCTGGGAATCCCCTGGGTGGAAAAGGGTAAAGAAATTGATGGTAATTAATGTCCTTTATGTATCAGAATGGACTTGAAGACACCTAACAATGTGTCAAGTAAGCTCATTGGATAGTTCATTCTGCCTTATAGTCAGTTCTATCTGCTATGAGTTAACAATTGACTCCATAGCAACATCTCGAGTTGTTTGCTTGCTTGTTTTTATGTTTTAAGTGTAGTTCTTGGTGGTACAAAGCTAATGCGGCAGTCTGGTAATCAAATAGCTAAAGGTTCAAGAACACTTTGAGGTGACTCCGAAGAAAGACCTAGTGATTGACTTCCACAATAATTAACCATGGAAGACTGTGAGGAACATAGCTCTACCCTGAGACAACTCTATCGATACTCATTTTTTGTTATGTTGTTTGTGCTATACTAGGAGCTTTCCATGTATTTCTTCACTGGATCCTCTTTCTATCTGCTCCTTCATTCATTTGACAAATGAATTCTCCTGTGTGTCAGATGCTGTGCTAATCCCTGGAGCATAATGATGACTAAGACATATGGCCTTGTCCTTCTGGAATCTAGTGGTGGAGTGGGGTGAGGTTGAGATGGGAAGAAACTATTGTCAGATAACCTCACACACAAATGTAAATGTCCCACCATGAGAAGCGTATGAAAACTTCTTAACAGAGTGTTTAACTGAGGTCAAAGCCTTCCTTGAGAAAAATACGCTTGAGCAGAAATGTGGAGAACAAGCAGGAGTTAAGTAGATGGAGAGGAGAACTCGCTGGAGTTTTCCAGGGAGCCGCAATGGAACGATGTGTCAAGGGCACTGGCAGGACAGGCATAGTGAACACAAGGGAGGGGGAAAGGTCTTTGTGGCTGGCGTTGAGAAAGTGAGGGAGCAGTGGAGGCCACTGAAGGTTTTACAACCAGAAGAGTGGGGGCGTGGAGGATGAAGGAGTGGGAGGATGTGACAGTGGAGAAAGTAACAAATTTGTAATATGGATAATGGATTGGAGAGAACAGAGTGAACACTGCTGTTTGGAGCCTGATGTCATTATTCAGGTAAGAGGTGAGGACTTACACTCTATTGCGGGAAGAGGGGAGGGAATTAACTAAGCAATAGCCAGGACTTCGTTCTGAATTTGGGACATGATGAGCAAGAGGAGTCAAGGTTAACTGGATTCTTGGCTTGCCTGAAAGAGCAAAGATTTCACTAGGATGCAAATTCCATGAATGCAGACCTCTGCGGCCTTTTTTGTTCACTTCTCTACCCACATGTTGCCGCAAATGACGGTAATATATAAAAAAAAAAGTGGTTCTAAGCACGAAAGTGTGCAGCAATGGCTTAAGAAATATTAGATGTTTTTTCCAGTTAGGTACAAGCAGAGTGAGGGGAGGAGCACACACCTTGAAGTTCCAGTTTACTGTGTCGACAACTCTGCTGCAGAGACCATCAACATACCCAAAACCGGAAGGACTTTCTGTTAGAAGTGTGGCAAGCATCAACCGCACAAAGTAACCCAGTACAGGAAGGGAAAGGATTCCCTGTGCACTCCAGGCAAGAGGTGGTACGGTCGGAAGCAGAGTGGCTATGGCGGGCAGACAAAACCCATTTTCTGGAAGAAGGTCAAAACCACAAAGAAGCTTGTGCTGAGGCTTGAATGTGTTGAGCCTTGTTGCAGATCCAAGAGGATGCTGGCCATTAAGAGATGCAAGCATTTTGAACTGGGAGGTGATAAGAAGAGAAAGGGCCAAGTGATTCAGTTCTAAACATTTTGGTTTTAATTTGAAATTATGTTGGTGCAAGAGAAAACAGTACCTGCAGGAAAATAAAATACTGATGTTTCTTCACTCAACTACTATTTGTGATTATTTTTAAAAGTATATAAATATAAAAATATAGAAATTGCTTGGAAATTTTAAACAAATAAATATTAGATGATGATATTACTTTTAATAAAAGGAACATGAAAAGAAGTCCAGGTTTAGAGAGGAAAGTCAGGAATTCCGTTTGTAAGCAAGTCTGTCTTGGAGGACGTATAACCAGAGTGTTCTTCAAAGGCAAGGATCATAAAACTATGTCTCGTACACTTTGAGTAGGGTGTCTGAGGGGCAAGTCCTTGGAAAAAGACACCGTGCTGGGAAAAGTGGAGAAACGGAGGAGAACAAGAAGAATCTTAACTAGATGGATTGTCACAATGTCTGCAACAATGGGCTCCGGCATGTGGGGTATAGTGCAGATGGTGCATGATGTCCCAAGGCTTAGATCTGTTGTTCATGGAATAGTAGCTATGAGTCATAGTTGACAGCATGCAACAAGAACAACATGTTGCATTTAAGGCCCTTGAAACAGCCAGGAAGAGTTGTTAATCATACATCAAAGCAAAAATAGGCTGATGTTATTAAAATCTGTGAGTCATTTTTGACAGATGATAATTGAACTAGGGCTTTAGAAGAGGGAATTCATTCATTCTAAACTGGGAGGCTGGGCTCTAGGAGGAGGAGTGTGGCATCAGGATTGAGGAAGACTCATTAACCTTCCTTATGCAGATGACACAACCCTGCTTGCTGAAATTGAGGAGGACCTGAAGTGCTTGCTTCAGAAGGTCAAGGACTGCAGCTCAACATCAAGAAAACAAAGATTCTCACCTGTAGACCAACTGGCAGCATCAAGATAGATGGTGACAAGACTGAGATTGTTAACAGCTTTAGTTTCCTTGGCTCCACAATCAACACTCTTTGATTACCAACAGCCAGGAAATCAAAAGATGAATTACATTGGGAAAGCCTGCTGTTTAGGGATCTCTCCAGAGTACTGAAGAGCAACCATGTTAGTCTGGAGACTAAGGTGTGCCTGATCCAGGCCATAGCCTTCACAATTACTTGCTATGCATCAGAAAGCTGGACAATGACTAGAGATGACAGAACGAGAATTGATGCCTTTGAGCTGTGGTGCTGGAGAACAGTTCTGAATATACCATAGAGTGCTAAGAGAAGAAACAGGTTCATCCCAGAGAGGGTGAAACCAGGCTGCTCCTTGAGGCAGGAATTCTGAAGCTCCATCTTACATACATTGGGCATATTGCAAGAAGGGACCAGTCCTTATAGCAGAACATCATGCTTGGAAGGGTGAAGGAACATCGTAAGCGAGGAAGATCATGGATGAGATGATTGATTCAGTGACTGGGGTAATGGGGGTGGGTGTGTCAGAGACAATAAGATTGGCACAGAATAGAGCAGGTTTCAGGTCTGTAGTACATAGAGTTGCTATGAGTCACATGCTACTAGACGACTAACACATAACACATAACAACACATAACACATAGCACAAAACAACAACAACAAACACTAGGTGAGCAAAACAAAGCCCCACCCTCATAGTGCTTATAATCTAATGGAGATTTGATAAAAAAATAAACAAGAATTGTACTTGCTTAGGAAAAGTAAATGAGTGAATGAATACTTTTTTGTCTATAGAAACTTTGGTCACATTTTCTTGATTAAAATGCTTAAGAAGAGTTGTTGTCACATGCTGTGGAGTCAACCATGACCCATAGTGATCATGTAAATGATGGCTCTGAACTTTGTCCTATCCTGAGCCAACCTCACTATCTCTGACACACATGACCCTATTCCACAGTCACGGTGTCAATTCATCTTACCCAGGGACTTCTTCCACATTGACCCTCTACTCTTCCAAGCATGATGCCCTTCTATAAGGACTGGTTCCTCCTGCTGAAGACTACAGGAGTTCTTATCTTCAGAGAAAAGGTTAGGCTAAACATTTTAATTTGTGGGGTATCTCTGTAAGAAAGATAAGGAGTATCAGTATTAAGTATTGTATTTATATAGAATTGTCTATGAATTTTCACTAGTAAAGTTTTTGTTGCTGTTGTTGTGTGCCATTGAATTGCCTGCCACTCAAAGTGACCCTGTATATAGATACAGCAGTTCTGAAGCCTTCCCTATCCTGAGCCAGTATCACTGATATCAACATTGTTGTTGTTGTTATGTGACGTCGAGTCGCTTGTGACTCATAGCAATCCTATGTAC
>NW_006399843.1:4806547-4811263 GCF_000299155.1 Elephantulus edwardii
GTAAGGAGAGACAGGTCTTTGGAGAGGGACATCATGCTGGGTAGAGTAGAGGGACAGCGCAGGAGGGGAAGACCCTCTATGAGGTGGATTGATTCTGTGACTAGGGTAATCGGAATGGGTGTGTCAGAGGCAATGAGATTGGCACGGGATAGAGCAGGGTTTAGGGCTGTTGTACATAGGGTCGCTATGAGTTGCAAATGACTCGACAGCACATAACAACAACAACAACAACAACATTACTATCATCATCACCTCATTTTACAAGTGGTGGAAAAGCTGGAGAGATTTAGTAATGTGACCAAGGCTTACAATTGATGAGTAAAAAACAAACGAAGATTTGAGCGCAAAGCTGACTGACCTACATTTATCCCTGTTCCTTATTGACTCATATGATCCCTTCCCTCTAGGAGTCTCGCTCTCTGTGCAACAATTCCAAATTCCTACACATGTTCCTAAATCTTGACTTCCCTTATCCTCGCCTCAGTGTATGGACTACCAGAGGTTGGCCTGCTGGAACTTGTCTGGCTAATCTTCTGTGATGTATTTCCAAGTGGAGAAAAGGGCAGACTAGGATACTCTCCGGTATGCAAATATGTGGGAGACTAGTGTGTCATTCCAGTTTGGGGATAGGTTCACAGAGAATCCAGCGACTTCCATAGTACTGTGGAACCACTTTGCCAGTTCACTAGACTGTGGTTGACAGGCTGAACTGTTCAGGTTCTCAAAAGGCTATACACAAAAAAAAATGCAAAAGAAAAAATTATCTGTTGATAATAATTGTTATAGTAGATATTAATATAAGGGAATATATATTACTTTCATGGAGCTCTGGTTGCCTAGTGGCAGAAGCTGTGCTGCAATCCCAAAGGAATGTTGTTCAAGGCCACCACCTGCTCTGTGGGAGAAAGATGGGCAATCTCTTCCGGTGCGATTAACTGCCTTTGAAAACCCACCTGAGGGTCAGCTATGGGTCAGTTCTGACTCAATGTTATGCAACAATAACAACAATTGTTATAATATATATTAATTTTAAAACAAAAACAACCAAAGAATATATGTGAGGATATATATGTGTAAATATGTAGGCATATATAATATATGTATGTGTCTACCCACTGTGATCAAGTAGATTATAACTCATCTACTATCCACTGGGTTTCTAAGGCTTTAAATATTTATGGGAGGAGAATATACATCTTTCTCGCATACAGCATCAGGTAGATTCAAACTGTTGAACTTAAAGTTAGCAGCTCAACATTTACACGCTACACCACCAGCCCTTCTCATGTGCATATATATAGATAGGTGATCATATGCATATATATTCATTTCTATCACACACACACACACACACACTTACTTTAATCCCTATCTAGAAGGTTTCTATCTCAGATCTTCCAAAAATCAAAATACATTGATAGAGATCAAGAAGAAGGAATCATTATATCTTGGAGCAAAATCCTTTGGCTAGATAGAGATCAAGAAGAAGGAATCATTATATCTTGGAGCAAAATCCTTTGGCTAGAACACATTTCTTGTCCCTTCTGGGAGATATGACTCATAATTGAACTCTATTTACTTTGTTATCTATTTTCACTCACAGGTGGTCGTTAGGTGCTTTCGAGTCAAGTACAACTCATAGTGATACTACAAATAACAGATCTGAACTCATTCCTATTTTGTGCTGCCCTCATCACGTCTGACATGCCTGAACCCACTGGTGCAATCATTGTATCCAGTACATCTCACTGAGGGTCTTCCTCTCTTTTGCTGACCTTTCCAAATGTAATGGTTGTCCCTCTCCAAGAATAGCCTCTCCTAGCAACATGTCCAAAGAATGTGAGAGAAAAGTGTTATCTTTGCCTCCAAGTGGTCAACTGAAGGTGAAATGCTCCCATCCAACCTCCCTCCCATCATCTACTGAACATAGACGTCACAAACAGACAGGACAGGAGCCTCTACACTTAAACTACTCGGAAGTATAATGGCACCAGGTAGTATTACACTGCATGATATCAAGTTGGTCCTAGAGACCCCACAGAGTAAAATTGTCCCAAATGTTCTCCCGGCTATGTCCTTCATGGAAGCTAATGACCTCATCTGACTTTTGTGGTACCATCAAATTGGTTTAAACTGTCAACCTTTTGGTTAGTTTAACTGTTACACCATGAAGGCTTCTCTCAGGTGCTATAGGTATATACATATATCGGTACTCATTGGGACTGGTTCCAGGGTGATTGCAAACACACACATCCTATGTGCTCAATTTCTTTACATAAAATGTTGTATAACTTAGGAACATCTTCCCATAGATGTTAAATCATGTTTCGGTTACTCATAAAACCTATATAATAGGTTTTATAACCTACAATGCTACTTGAGCTATCTCTTAGTCTTTGAGGATTGTTGGGACCAGTTACTTGCTTCCTCCCAACTCACAAAACATTTTCAGTGCATGACTAGTTGAATCTGCAGATGCAGAACCCAATGACACAGAAGAGCCAAATGTATGTCTATTCAGTAGACAAAGAAACAGTTCTCCATTTAACAGATTCCATAGAAACTTCCAGGGTTCTTGAACCCATAGCTTGGCTGTTTCAACAGGTGGTTCAGAAGTAACACACCTGAGTCCTGCAAGTCCTGCCACATCCACCCCTAGAGAAACTTTCAGAAGTGCTTTAATAGGAATCTGGTGTCTACCTTGAGCCCTCCTCCAGGGATAACACTTTCTTCCATGTTCTTAGGAGTCTGTGCAGATGGGTAGTGACAGCTTCTGGCTTCTTCCTCTCCCAGGAGAGACTTTTCAGGTGTAAATGAATGGAAGGGAATTTCCTAGACTAATTCAGCCTGTTCACTATTTGGCCTTCCCTGGAGTTTCCTCTAGCTATCTGATGAATGGCATAAATCGGAGCCCAAGACAACCCGACATAACAGTGCTACACTCAGTTTCCCATCTCTAAAACTACTTACCCACCAAGTGTGAGATGCCTCTTCTTGACCAGATCTCCTGGATAATGAAGCTTTCTACCACCTTTCACACTTTCCATGGGATGACTTGAGACTTACCAGGGGCACACAAGGCTGCTCCAGGGCAGACAATTCTTTTGGGCTCAGTCTTAACTTCAGTAAAATCCAGTTAAGACTTCCTTCTGACATTGCCCTTGGAATCTGTTTCTTGCTCTGGATGTATCCTCTGTCATCCCATTTTTCCAGAAGTCTTCCTTCCTCTCTCTTGCCCCATTTCATTTGTATAAGAACCAAACAGATCTGTATTTTAACCTACCAGCTATGTGACCTTTATTTACTAATTGTCTTCAAGTCCTAGTTTCTCCCCCTGTAAAATGGAAGATGCTGAACCCATAGCATTGCTGCAGATGTAAACTAGAAAATATCAGTATTTGCCATATCTAAGTGAGCAACTCTTCCTGGAACATGGTTAAGGCTTAAAAAATAGTGGTTATTATCATTGGTTCCTATGACAACTGTCTCCTGGTCAAATTTTGGTTCTTAATTTGCTTGCCAGAATTTATCCTGGTGGTTGTATGCAAATTATTTTTAAAAGAGCAACTTCTAGATTATCTTTTTAAAACTAGGACACCGTTTGGCTTCTGAAGCAGGGCAAAGTTGGTGCCCATCAAAGCCCACTTTCAAGATTCGAGGTTGGAGTACGGTCACTCATTGCAATCACCTGGATCCACAGGAGTGGAAGTGGGAGGAACATGACAATGGAGAAAAGGCTGAACTTGGACGTCTCCCTCCAGTGCTGTCCATCAAGCAGACACAGATGTGTGGGTGAACGGTGAAGGGCTATTGGCCTAAGGAGCATGAATTCATGAAGACCCCTGGCTTGTTGACTTGGCCTCATATGGGGGCTAGGGCTGAGGAAAGGGATCAAAAGATCTGGAATGCAGGGAGAAGTGTGGACTCCCGAGCTTGCAGCTGATGCCCATTTGAATCTAACCACAGGTGGCTGGAGATGATTTGACCAGATCCCAACCAGATGAAGAGAAGATGATCTATGCTATTAAGTCGATTGCTGCAACCTGATGGTTTGTGTTGGCCTGGACTTCGCTTGTGGATACAGATGCTCTATGTTTCCAAGTTGAACAGAGTATACTTCAGCAAAAGAGACATTCCCTCAGATTACTGGTTTGATATTGTTGTTGTATATTGTTAAGTCAGAACCAACCCATAGCTGAGCCTCCAGCAGGCTTTCAGAGGCAATTTAATCACACGAGAGGAGAGTATCTTTCTACCGTGGAGCAGTTGGTGGATTTGAACTGAATGCCTTCAGGATTGCAGTGCAGCTCCTTACCACTGTTGTTGTTGTTGTTGTTGTTGTTGTTATGTGCCGTTGAGTCACTTGCGACTCATAGCGACACTATGTACAACAGCCCTAAACTCCACTTTGTCCTGTGCCAATCTTACCATCTCTGATACACCCATCCCAATTGCCCCAGTCACTGAATCAATCCACCTCACAGAGGGCCTTCCCCTCCTGCGCTGTCACTCCACCCTCCCAAGCATGATGTCCCTCTCCAAGGACTGGTCCCTCCTTACAACATGTACAAAGTATGTTAGATGGAGCCTCAGAATCCTTGCCTCCAAGGAGCAGCCTGCTTTGACCCTTTCCAGGATGAATCTGTTTGTTTTCCTAGCAGTCCATGGTACCCTCAATACTCTTCTCCAGCACCACAGCTCAAAGGCATCAATTCT
>NW_006399843.1:4818098-4819811 GCF_000299155.1 Elephantulus edwardii
AGACTTATTTTTCTCTCGGCGATAACACTTGGTAAAAATATGGCACAAAGAAGGAGCAAGTCATGATATAATCTTAAGGAAAAGTGTTCTAGGTATAAGGGGCACCAGTGCCAAGGCCCTGAGGTTGGGATACACTTGAAATAGTGAAAGAACACTGGAGAGGCCAATGTGGCAGGAGGAGAATAAGGGTGGCAAGGAATGTCTGGAAGTGAGAACAGATCAGGTTGGACTTTGAATGCCTTGCTGTTGAATAAACAGCCATTGAGTGAAAGCCATTGAAATGCTCTGAGTAAAAAAGTGGCATGAGCCATTTTGTTGTTGTTGATTGCTGTTGAGTCAAGCACGACTCATAGCGACCCTATGAACAAAAGACCTGAAGCCTTTCTATAGCTATCATCATTTCTCAAATTCATAGTTTCCAGAGGCATGTGGTTTAGGAAGTGGATGCCACTCACCCATTTTAAGCTTTAAAAATTTTTGAATTTTAAAAATACTACTCTCATGGAACATGTAAACTTCAGTCTCCAAGATCCTGAGACCAGAAGACCTAGAAGGTGCCCTGCTGCCACTGCTGACTATTAAGAAAGAGATCACAGTAGAAGGCCCCAGACTGAGAGAAAATATGAAACTAAGCTCAATATCATAAAAGACTAGTCTTGTTGGTTTGATAAAGACTGGTGAAGCTCCTGGCCATAGTTACATTTCAAACTTGGGACTGAAAGAGACCTGAAGAAATGGAAGAATATACCTTGTTCATGGACAGGAAGAATAAAAACTGTGAAAATGACAATCCTAGCAAAGGTAATCTACACGTTCAATGCAATCCCAATACAAATTTCGTTCTTCAATGAGTTAGAAAAAACAATCTCTAATTTAATTTGGAATGGAAAGAGACCCCAAATAAGCAAAGCACTCCTTAAAAAGAGAAACAAGATAGGACACATCTCACTCCTTGATTTCAAATCCTACTACACGGTCATGGTGGTCAAGACAGCATGGTACTGCTACAATGACAGACACATAGATCAATGGGATAGAATTGAGAACCCAGAAATCAAACCATCTACCTATGGTTAACTTATTTTTGACAAGGAGAGGAAATCATTTAGTGGGGAAATGGCAGCCTTTTTAACAACTCAACCAAGACCTATACCTCACTACATACACAACTCAAAGTAGATCAAGGACCTATGACTAAAACCAAGGACTATAAACTTCATTAGAGAAATCTTGGAAGAACTCTAGAAGCCCTAATCCATAACATAAATAGTCTTCCAAGCATCCTGGAAAACCTACAACCAGGAGAGGATAAAATAGATGAATGGGACCTTCTAAGAACCAAATCCCTATGCAAATCCAAAAATGTCTCCAACAGGGTAGAAAGAGAAGCCACAGATTGGGAAAAAATATTTGGTAATGACATGTCTGATAAGGAACTTATATCTAGAATTTATAGAATACACGAGCACCACAACAAGATAAAGGTAAACAACCAAATTGCAAAATGGACACAGAATACAAACAGACGCATCATCAAAGAAGATATTCAGGTGGCAAATAAACAGATGAAGAAATTCAAAATCCCTATCTCTAAGAGAGGTGAAAACCAAAACAACTAGGAGATATCACCTCACCCCAGTAACAATAGTAAAATTCAACAGAGCAGCAAACAGCAACAAATGTTAGTGAGGTTGTGGAGAAACTGGAACACTT
>NW_006399843.1:4820471-4822323 GCF_000299155.1 Elephantulus edwardii
TTTTTCCCAAAGAAAACTTTGAACTAGGGTGGGGGTCAGAAGCCCAGATGAGCTGTGGAAAAATATCAAGATTATTGTCCAATAAAGAATGCAAAAGGTCATTACGAAGAGGAGGAAGAAGAAATGTGCAACAATGAATGAATGGAAATCCAAGTTTCTTACAAACTTTCATTAAAATCTCAATTATAAAAAAGAAACCTGACTCATGACTCAACTTTCAATTAACAAGACTTTAGGGTGATCTGTAGCACCATAGTGGAATGCAGTCCTTAGAAAAATCAAATATACGAGATTAAAAAGGCAACATTTGCCCAGGGAGAAATTTCAGAAGGCAAGGAAGGATAGAGGATTAGATGGAAACAATAAAGACCACAATGAAATGGAAAGAGTGCTGCTACACGGTGAAGATTGCAATCAATGTCACAAAATAAAAGGTGTGTGAATCGGAGATGGAAAAAAAAAATCCATTTTCTCCATGAACTGTCACTCAAATCACAATAAAAAGTAAGGGGGGAAATTGCATATTTGCTGATTTTTCAGAATAGATGGCGAACGGAAAGGGAGAAACAGAAAGACTAATTAGAATATTGGGACCACAATGCACGTGGCAGAAGAGGTGAGAGATAGTAAAATTCTTGTTTTATTTTGAAGGTAGTGTTGGCACGATTTGCTGAGAAACTGAAAGCAAGAAAGACAAGTAAGAATGCACACATTTGAGATGGAGAAATAAAAGGATGGAGACAATACTCACTGAGATAAGAGTGAACTGGGGGAAAGTATATTTAGAGAGAGGAGCAAGAATTTACACGTGTTAACGACGGGATACTCAATTGGAAATGTCGTCCCTTGTCTGTCAATTTCCTATATTATGGTGGCTTGTGTATTGCTGTGATTCTGGGATCTATGCTACCGGTATTGCAAATGCCATCAGGGTTTCTCATGGTGGACTGGTTCTAGTGGAGCTTCCAGACTGAGATAGACTAAGAAACAGGACTAGCTATCCACACCTGAAATAATAGACCAAAACTCTATGTTGTTGTTGTTGTTATGTGCTATCTAGCTGCCTGTGACCCATAGCAACCCTATATATAGCAGCTCTGAAGCCTGTCCTGTCCTGAATAGTCTCACTGACTCAGATATACCTACTCCCATTCCCCTAGTCACTGTATCAAGCCATCTCCTCTGGGGTCTTCCTCTCCTTCACTGTCCCTTCACTCTTCCAAGCATGTTGTCCTTCTCCAAGGACAGGTCCCTCTTGGCCATGTGCCCAAAGTATGTGAGAGCTTCAAAATCCTAGCCTCCAAGGAGAGACTTGGTTTCACCCTCTCCAAGACAGACCTATTTGTTTTCTTGGAGGTCCATGATATGTTCAAGACTCTTCTTCAGCACCACAATTCGAAGGCATTGATTCTTCTTCTGTCGTCCTTCTGTTGTCCAGCTCTCTAATGCATAGCAAACAATTATGAAGACCATGATCTGAATTAGGCACATTTTAATCTCAAGACTGACACTGTTGCTTTTCGGTACTCTGGAGAGTTATGGATAATGGGGGGGGGGAATGCATCACGCATCACCAATCATCTCGAGAATATATTTATTTGATGAAGAAGGTTAAGGAATTAGGAAAGAGCCAGTGGGGACCTGAAAAGACAGGTGAGTAGTGGGCATAGATCAATGGCGATTGATTTTACAAAATACAATGTATGCGAATGATCATATGAAATAAATGCAAATGAAGGAATGCATAAAACACATGTATGTGAATTTTGTATTCAAACTAATATAAAACTAAAGGAGAATATATTTGATGAATTGAACACTAGTGGCCGAAGATCAGATGAGTTGTGGGATG